>NC_048586.1:3885000-4185000 GCF_013265735.2 Oncorhynchus mykiss | reverse complement strand
TTAATAAAATGCAGCACTGGGGAAGTGGGCGCAAGGGAGAGGCATGGAGGGGAGAAAGAAAGAGGGAGAAAATGAAGAGCCGGGATCTCTTTCTCCACCTTTTGTTCTTCCAAAAGTGCCCCTTATTTTATTTCCACCCTCTCTCTTTCACCAGAACTCTCCAATGAATGGCATTACAGACAATGCCATATCCAGAGTGACACAAATGTATTTTGGTTGCACCGCCATAGTGTATTTCCACAGATCCAGGGGCGATTTGTCTGGGGACAATTTGGTTTCCATAAAGGATTTAAATGGTTTCGGTGGAGATAGTGGGGCAAAATTTAATTTGTTTCTCATTTACTACAGCAGGTATGAAAAGGAGAAAAATTGGACGGCTGATGGGCTAAAAATTGGTGCTGTCCCTCTGCTGTATCCCCAAAGGGCCCTGGCCCTGCATCATATAGATTGAGTTCGACCCCCCCAGCCCACCCCACCGCAACCCAGGCCAACACACACTCCCTCATGGACCCCCCCCCCATACTCTCTCTCTCTCTCTCTCTCTCTCTCTCTCTCTCTCTCTCTCATACAGAAACATACACACCATCCATGCCAGCCCGCCTCCAGCCCAGAAAGAGCTGTAACCTTAAACCAACTTAAACAGTAACCTTTGGGGAGGCTGCCTATCACTCGTAAAACAACGTTTCCATCGATCGGCCTGTCCCCGTGATTTATGGCCTCATTTTACACTAATTGAGAATTTAGGGGGCGGATTAGCGAGCCTCAACACTTCACCCTGATATGCACTTTGAGCAATGTAATCTGTCACACAGGGATGTCCGACACTCTTACTCACAAAGGAGGAGAGAAGGGAGGGGGGGGGGGGGGGGGGGGACAGAGGGAGAGAGGGGTTCCCATCTAATTGAATTTCCAGATAACATGGAAATTAATTTGACATCAGTGAAATTTGAATACAGCTCTGTTTGCTGTGCTGAGCCCGCTCCCCTATTGTGATGCGTGTGTGTTCTGTCCTCCCTCGCTATATCTTCCTCTCTCTTTCTCCCACACCCCTCTCTCTCTCTCTCTCTCTCTCTCTCTCTCTCTCTCTTCCTCTCTCTATTCTTTTCTCTCTCTATGTGCTACACCCGGCAAACACTATTGATCCAAATTACTGAGTTGAGGGACGGCTGAAGCATGGAATCTCTAAATCTTATTTGCGCTCATATTAGGGCAGTTCATCTGCTGCTATCTTGGGCCAGATAAAGAATATTACCTTTCATTTTGTTTGACTGCACCAAGATTATGTTTTTGGGAGAGAATGTCCTTCTCCCTTGGCAGGCGAACACATGCAGGCGGATGGCGAATGCCCCGAGTCAACAGTTGGAATTGAATTAGGGGTCTGGCTCGCACGGTCCATTGTCTGGGTAATTTGTCGTCTAAGTGGCAAAATGAAAGCACTCTCCACGGTTCTCTGAGCACCTGCTGTTGTGTCACTCATCGCTATGGATACACACATTCACACAGCCATGCATGCACACACAGGCACTCAAACAACTACACACACATACACACACACACAGAGAGAAGGTCTCTAGAATATATAGACATCTCTGTATAATCACCAGTGCTATAACTCAGAGATAGAGCACTCAATTGGTTTAAATCAACTGTGTGTGTATCTAATCTAATCACAATGCTGAGACAACATTTGACAAAAAGAGATACTCATACTCAACAGCTGTAGAGGAATGTTTATCACATACTTATTTGTTGTAAGCAGTTATAACAGTTCATGGCCTGTTATAACAGCCTTTCAAAATAAATACATGTGTTCAAATTCATACTGTAATGCATTGCACACAGGTGGCTCATTAAACATACTTATAGATTCCTAAAACTTCCCATTGTGTCAAAACAAGTAACTCAACATCAGTCTTGTCTGTAGAGTACATGGTGTTCAAGATACCTACCATTATGTGGGAGTTAGGTTAGGACTCAATACAGTACTTATCTGACCACTTTTTAACCACTATACATGGTTAATTGTCATTCCCATGATTCTCACCATCAGAGTTCACTGTACACCTTTTACAGAGAAGAAGAATTGTCTCTCATTTGACATAATCTAAAAGGCATCGCCACAATAGAGCCTTGGTTATGGTCAACTCTCTGAAGCTCTTTGGTGTTTAAGATAGCTTTGTGTGGGAGAAGGGTTTACACTCAGGCTCTTTAGCAAGGTTAAGAGATGCATTTATCTACATAATGAACTTTGGGAACTAGCTAACTTAATCCCAGTAATGCCTGTGAGAGTCAGTTAGCGAAGCTAGATTCACTGAGGTATTTATCAGATATAGCAGACCCACTATTATACTCAGTACCAGGCTACTACGGCTTTATCCCACATAGTGGTCCTGTTCAACAAAAGACCACGTTTACATGCACAGAGTATTTCGTGAAGTAGCTCATATCCCGGTTAAGGTCTTATTCAAGATAATATGTTTACACGCACCTTTGATATCCCGCTCACGAGTATCCCTGTATCCAATAATAAAGAGAATATTCTTATTTTGGCCAGGGGTCGCAGAATGTTTTGGGGGGACAGGGGTGCAAAAAAAAGAAGTTTTGAAGCCTCGTTTAGATATTTTGCTAATTATAATTTACGACATTAGGTAGGCTATTTGTTAGTCAACCGGTCTATAATTTGGTACATGCAACTTCTCTTCTGTCATAAAGCATTGCCGAATAATGTCAAAAATTGCTAGAACTAATGAATCATCAACAATCTAGTTGACATCGGTAAAGTTTTCTCTTTCATTTCTAATTCTCTCGTGGTGAGAAGACGTTTAGGGACCGGAGAGATTTTCTCTGCATATTTCAGTTTGTTGACCGGTTTTATGGAAATAAAAAGCTGTGAAAACAATACAAAATGTTTCTGATAGTATTTCAGTTTGTCTTGGCTGCATGATTTGTTTGAAAGTGAACTTCTGTCAGCTTTTATGTTGCAACATTTTTTTTGTGCTACATAACAAGCTTAGCGAATTCACTTTTCCACTCCTGTTCCTGACATTTGGTCCATAATTTTACTGCAAGAAACACTTAACTCTGCAGGAGTTAATATTATAGTAGGCTACAACTGAGGCTTACAATCAGTCACCAGACTTCAGTTACTATTCCTATTACTGTTCCCACTTCAACTTCAGAAGTGATACAATGCGAAAAGGCTTACTCAGACTGCGAATAGCAACGGTAAATGGGATAAGAGGTTTACATGCCACAGTATTCTGTCTGATCATCATCTCCCAGGCATCTTATTCGGGTTTCTCAAAATGATGTTTATACTGTGTGTCAACTCAAAAACAGCATACTTGAGAATCCAAAATAATAACAGGATATTGGTGTGCATGTAAACGTGGTCAATGTCTCATTGTTGTTCAATTAACGATCTGGCTTGGTGTATGTGTATATAAATCGATCAGATACAGGAGGCCCAGTGCCACTAACTATTGGATGACAGCTCGGTAAAACATAGGCCTCATGGTAAACCAATCAGGTGTCTCTTTTTACTTGTCACTGCGGAACGATGTCAACTAGCCAGTAGTTTGTTCCCAGGTTGACGTCCTGTTGATGTGTATGTTTCCTCCACTCTGTTCCTCCATGAGGTTGTTGGAAGTGATGTACAGTACACACAACCCAGACATCAAATAGGTGTCACGACTCCTACCGAAGGTGGCTCCCCTTCCTGTTCGGGTGGCGCTCGGCAGTCGTCGTCACCGGCCTACTAGCTGCCACTGATCCCTTTTCCCCTTTCTGTTTATTGGTTTCACCTGTGTTCATTTTAGGCTGATTGGTCGGGCTTTATTTACCAGCAGGCCCGGTTGTGCGGGATTGTTTGGTGTACGTGTGTACACGTCTGTGTGTCTCGGTTTTCCCATGTTCTTGAGTTTTGCCGGACTGTTAAAGTCCCCTGTGTTTGGGGCATTTGTTTTTGGTGTGCGCCCTGTGTTCCGTGGGGTTGGTGTATGTTCACCGGCTTTGTGCATTAAACAATATAGCACTACCCTGAACTCTCTGCTTCCTGCGCCTGACTTCTCACCCACTACACCCGGGGCATTACAATAGGTCCCTCGCCCTCATCTACTCACACGCAACACTATACAGTGCTCACAGGTGACAACACTGTCACTGACACACTCTGCGTCCTGTCATCGACACCACTGATACAGCATTTCCCAGGTGACATGGTCTCCTCTGCAGTAACAGCAAAAACCCACGTAGCATAGAGTATGGATAAATAATAGAACATATGACATTATAGGACAGGCTGTTAGTCAGCTTGGTCCCAGTCTACATGGTCTCCAGGGTATGTGTGTGTGTGTGTGTGTGTGTGTGTGTGTGTGTGTGTGTGTGTGTGTGTGTCCTAATTGTGTCGAATACAGGTGTCCAGCCTGTTCCTCAGGACAAGAGGTGTTGGTATCCCATTGTTGTGTAGCATACAGGCAGCACAGAGCAGGTTGGATAGATCCCTGTATCTGTCTCCATCCTCATTTCTCATTCACACCGAGAGGGAGAGAGGGATGGAGGAGGCGGAGGGATGGTGGGATAACTGAGAGCCTGATGGAGAATAGGTGACAGGTTGGAATGGGCCATCAATAGATCCATCAGACGGGTCATTTGGAGAGCGTTTAACATACACCAGTGGAGTCGCTGGAGCTGGTATCTGTCTTGTCGTGGAATCAGAGTAAATAACAGTTAAAGCGGGTGTCTGGACTGACCCCTGACCCCCTGAGCCCTGGAGCACAGGCAGGCTGCAGTGCTGGAGCACAACACAGATGGGAAAGGATTAACACACAGGGACAAATAGACACACACTACACACTTGCACACACACGTGCATGCATAAACACACACACACAGGGGAGAACAGGGAATAAGGGACATTATGTTACACACTCAAGCACATCAATATCACGCCAACCTGGACAGAGACTCATGTTTGTCTGGTGTGAGAGACCTGGAACAATAAGGCACCCCTAAACATGATTTGCAGCACAACAACCATAGCCAAATGAAGGAAGAATTTGGATATACAACTGTCTATTTTACCGTGAAAATGTAGGAAACTGAAGAAAGTGACATCATCAGGAAATGACGACGCATTAACTTTTCACATATGATAAATCTTCCGGTATCGAAGTGAAAAATAATGACGAGACTCATTTATTCTTACACGCCTTTGTGTGAAAACAAAATGCTGTGGGTGCTTTGAAAGCTGTGTGTAGCACCAGAGGGCAGGTGTGTGAGCCTCTCCCTTGAGTGTAGAGACTGTAGTGTATGTGTGTGTGTGTGTGTGTGTGTGTGTGTGTGTGTGTGTGTGTGTGTGTGTGTGTAACTAGGTGAATGTGCCTATGAGAAGAGCAGCACCTTAGGCTAACGGCTGTCTCTGCCACTCAGACACCCCAACAAAGCTTTCAAACGCACACCCAGTCTCCTCTATGTGTCATCTTACATTTGGGAGTAATACGATGGGTTAATACAGTAAAGGCATTACACATAGCGTAGTGCGGGTTCCTTTCCTACCATATTCCTTTTCAACACAATGGCCCAGTTTGTCAGCAAAAACAGAATGTTTTTTCTCAATACTGTACCCATTTCATACAACGGGAGAAGGGTTTCAGTACATTTACATCCTCATAGATTTATCATAATCTCAGTTAGCCCAGAACTCAGGTCTTGCATAATTGGTCAGATGCTCGATTAAATTCTGGGTCCATACGTGTTAAGAAGGACAAGCCTGATGCCCAAACTGATATTTCATTTCAGAATATATATATATTTTTTGGTTAGGGTTAAGGATTTGGTTAAGGTTAGGGTTAAGGTAAGGGTTTGTTTTGTTCATATATTCTCTCCCTGTTAAAAGACCCTAAGAGACTATTGAGCACCCGTACATCACATGGTGATGCTATTTTCAATATTATATATCTCCCTGTATGTTTATGCTCGAGAATTAACGTTAACTGTAGTGGCTGCAGCTCAATCCCCCCCCTTTCACCGATATAAAGTTTGCACCTACTGTGAAAGCGATATTTTTCTACAGATGAGAGGATCAAGAAAATCACCACGAAATCGGGAACCGTTTGAGCTACAAATTTATGTCACCAGCATCAAAGAGGTAGATTGTAAGTGAGAGGGATAACTGGGCCCGAAATCTGTCTTTCCAGCAGGTGGCTTTTTTTTTTTCTCTCACCAAGCGAGGAGTTTAAGTATGGAGGTCAATGAGAGATTGTCGAATTTAGTTAACAAAAAAGGGGAAAGGGGAGACTCTCACAAACTTGAAGGTGTCGGTTGTTCTGCACTACGACGCACACAAGCTTCAGGGGAGTTGTATTATTTATTGTCTGTCTGTTTTGCCATGTACAAATGTATTATTCAATGCATTCCTATGGGCTAAAGCAGTAAAGGCCAAATTCAAAGTTTCATCTAATATTTTTTATATACAGTACCATTTAAAAGTTTGCACACACCTACTCATTTAAGGGTTTTTCTTTATTTTTACTATTTCTACATTGTAGAATAATATTGAAAACATCAAAACTATGAAATAACACATATGTAGTAACCAAAAAAGTGATGAACAAATCAAAATATATTATATATTTGAGCTTTGCCTACATGACAGCTTGGCATTATCTCAAGCTGGAATGCATTTAAATTAACAGGTGTGCCTTGTTAAAGTTAATTTGTGGAATTTCTTTCCTGTGTTTGAGCCAATCAGTTGTGTTTTGACAAGGTAGCGGTGGTATACAGAAGATAGCCCTGTTTAGTAAAAGACATGAAGGTCAGTCAATTTGGAAAATGTCAAGAACTTTGAAAGTTTCTTCAAGTGAAGTCACAAAAACTATCAAGCACTATGATGAAACTGGCTCTCATGAGGACCGCCACAGAAAAGGAAGACTCAGAGTTACTGCTGGTGCAGAGGACAAGTTTATTTGAGTTACCAGCCTTAGAAATTGCAGCCCAAATAAATGCTTTACAGAGTTCAAGTAACAGACACAGCTCAACATCAACTGTTCAGAGGAGACTGCGTGAATCAGACCTTCATGGTCGAATTGCTGGAAAGAAACCACTATTAAAGGACGCCAATAAGAAGAAGAGACTTGCTTGGGCCAAGACACATGAGCATTAGACTGGGGAAAAACTGTCCTTTGTTCTGATGAGTCTAAATGTGAGATTATTGGTTCCAACCGCCGTGTCTTTGTGAGATGCAGAGTAGGTGAACGGATGATGTCTGCATGTGTGGTTCCCACCGTGAAGCACGGAGAAGAAGGTGTGATGGTGTGGGGGTGCTTTGCTGGTGACACTATCAGTGATTTATTTAGAATTCAAGGCACACTTAACCAGCATGGCTACAACAGCATTCTGCAGCGACACGCCATCCCTTCTGGTTTGCGCTTAGTAGGAGTATAATTTGTTTTACAACAGGACAATGACCCAAAACACACCTCCAGGTTTTGTAAGGAATATTTGACCAAGAAGGAGAGTGATGGAGTGCCGGCCTCCACAATCACCCGACTTCACCCCAATTGAGATGGTTTGGGATGAGTTGGACCGCAGAAGGAAGGAAAAGCAGCCAAAAAGTGCTCAGCATATGTGGGAACTCCTTCAAGACTGTTCAAGACGAAATGCATTCCAGGTGAAGCTGGTTGAGAGAATGCCTAGAGTGTGCAAAGTTGTCATCAAGGCACAGGGTGGCTACTTTAAAGAATCTAAAATCAAAAATAGATTTTGATTTGTTTAACACTTTTTTGGTTCCTACATGATTCCATGTGTGTTATTTCATAGTTTTGATATTATTCTACAATGTAGAAAATAGTAAGTTTGTGTCCAAACTTTTGACTGGTACTGTATTTCTTTCCCATATATCTACAGAGTGCTAGCCCTTATCACAACAGCTAGCAACAATGAGGGCCTCTTTCTTGCACATTGCCCCCTTCTCGTGAATCTTAACCTGAAGAGGCAGGCTCAAGTCCAGCCACTAACATCTCCCCATTTTGAGCATGTCGTTCAAAAATCAGGAAATGCCTCAAGGACCAGCCAAGTGACAGCTGTAGCATAAACATCCAGGCAATCACCAGGTTTCCTTGGACGAGCATTGACGTAGGTCTGGAAGAAGGGCAGAGAATGCTTGTGGCCAAAGACGTTGTTGAGGTTGTTCTTTACAGCAGCATAGTTTTTCTAAAAGGCAGGAGTGAGACTGTCCCAGAACATGAAAGTTGCATCAGCAAAACATCTGGGTAGCACTGAGGCTAGGACTACTGTTAACTCAGTTCCGGAATCAGTAGACAAAGCTTGCACAGGTGGATGGATGACTTTCTGTAGAGCAAGGACTGGATGGAGAAAGATAACTATTTAGCAGTTTTAATGGTCAAACTACATTGAACACCATCAACCATAACGCAAGACAGTCTGTCACTGCCAGTTTCAATAAAGTGTATGCTTCTCTCCAAACAATTAAAGGATTGGCCAATAGGAAAACAGATAATTAGTTAATTAACAGTTATTTCCTAAATCGCAGATTCATCAGATATTAGCAATGCCAATGCCGTATAAATACCATATAAAACAGGTTAGTTCAGTTTAACAAAATATAAATGCTCAAAAAAGAATCTTACTACTGTAAACAAGTAAAACACTATTCAAGTAGGTAAGATTGAGAGTTTGAATATTTATTGGTAATAATTAATAAGTAGGAGACTTACAGTATGTACTGGAACAATATTGTCCCTTTCTGCTTACCAATATTCCAATGAGGAATTAGAATTGTGAGTTTTGGATTACGTCCTAACTCTGACTGAAAGTAACCTTCAAGTTGTTTAGCCAACCACAGAGAGACGGATACAACCAATTGAGCTGATTAGTTGAACCACATTTTGAGAGAGAGATGTGTTTATTTTGCAGTTTTTCAACAGAACATTGTACAAGTGGCAGCAACATGCTGAATTTGAGCAATTATTACTTTTGAATATTACAATTTGGCAATACCAACACAATAAACAACAGATATATTAATCTTTCATTTCAGATACGCAATGAAATATGAATGTAAAATAAATAAGGTTAATCTTCTACTTTTAAGCAGACAAACCATGGCTAAAATGGGAGCATATGGCGGTATGGATCAGATTGTAGAAGAGATCTTGAAGAGATCTCTCCCTGCGTGTGTGTAGTGACAGTACAGGTCCAGATTGGTGCATCTGAGTAGGAGGTGTAGCCTGTGCCAATATGTACTGCTCATCTCTGAACACTCAATTGTATCAGATCGTCCCTTTGTTAGCCACGCATGCCACACCAGCATGCTCCTTTTTTTGTGGAGATTATATTTAGTTTTTTAGACAAAAGACAAGCACATTAACATTTCACATACATGGATCCACTAAAGTCGACATGATGTTGGCGGGGACTTTCAACATGAAGAGGTGACTTGGTGAAGTGTACATGGAACACTTTGCATTTCTTGGGGTAAAGATCTTTGTGGCTCCCAATGACCAATTCTTCAGGTCAGCCAGGTCTTCTTAGATGGTGAAAGGTGATGTTAGTGGTCTGGTTTCTAATAAATGTAGGTCGTCCAAAAACGTATTTTGCTTGACTGCTGTTTGCCTGGTTGCACTGTTGATAAGTGGACCAACAGAGTTCCTTGAGGTACAAGCTATATTGAGACTATCAGACATCAAACCAAGATACCTCACCACCTGTCCGTTAGAGAGGAAGTTGCCTTTCCATCTGGTAAGCGGTGGTCGAACCTGAGGTCTAACATCCTGGTGATGGTGAGGTTGTGGCAGACTTGGTCAAAGGCGAGGTTGTGGTAGACTTGCTCGAAGGCGTTGCTAAAGTCAGTCGTCTCCAGATGGGACCATGCTTATCCTAGGACTTGAAGAGCTTGCCGGTTAAATCCACTAGACAGTGTGTGGTTGATCGGCAGTGCTTGACTTGGGCAGGAGCTCACCGGAGTACCAGCACATCAAATTTCCTACTGCTTGAGCTCCTGTTCCTCTTATATAATATTAGTTAAAAAAGCCCTGTTGATCGACCTTGTAGCCATTGGTTGTCAATCTGGGGTAGGATATCAGTAAGTGCCTATTCAGTGATAAAGCTCTCAGGCTCAATTTCACTGATGGAGGGTGGTTGGGTATTAGGTAAGGGTTTGGGTTAGGGTTGTGTTACGGCTTTTTGCCTTCAGCAGCTTTCAGTAAACTTTCCAGGCTTGGACAGTTGGAGACAGGCATGCTGGTAAAAAGGAAGGCAGCAGTGCTGGGTTGATGGTTGATTTGATTAGACTTGATTAGTAGCGGGAAACCGTACAAACTACTTGGTAGCGTAGCCCTTTCCTACAGTCAATGGCAAAAATCACCCTCTTTGGTCTCATGCAATGACCAAAAGCATCCTCTGGTCTTATCGGTGGAATGTTATTCATATTTTTCATAATTTCATAATTAAGAAATATTTCTGTTTTTTTTTAATGCTGAACATCCAGTGTTTCTATGTCAAACAGGTATGTTATATTTCAGTCTTCTGTGATGTAAATAAAGTGTAATATTGGGATACAAACTCAAATTGAATACATTTCAAGGCTAAATCTGACATGCTACAGGTGTATTATTTTTAACCATGTGTGTGAGGTACAGTATATACTTTTGTTTCAAAGTAGATTTGTTTAAGACTACCAAGAATCACTCTGTGTGACCCTGATTTAGCCCACTGCAGTAAAAGGTTCAACCATTCAAAAGATAGAGCCACATTTGTAGGAAGAAAACAGAAACTGCTTTGTTTATTACAACCGCATCCAGCGTTACTGACCTACCGGACGTTACTGACCTACCGGACGTAACTGACCTACCGGACGTTACTGACCTACCGGGCGTTACTGACCTACCGGACGTTACTGACCTACCGGACGTTACTGACCTACCGGACGGTACTGACCTACCGGGCGTTACTGACCTACCGGGCGTTACTGACCTACCGGGCGTTACTGACCTACCGGACGTAACTGACCTACCGGACGTTACTGACCTACCGGGCGTTACTGACCTACCGGGCGTTACTGACCTACCGGGCGTTACTGACCTACCGGACGTTACTGACCTACCGGGCGTTACTGACCTACCGGACGTTACTGACCTACCGGGCGTTACTGACCTACCGGGCGTTACTGACCTACCGGGCGTTACTGACCTACCGGGCGTTACTGACCTACCGGGCGTTACTGACCTACCGGACGTTACTGACCTACCGGGCGTTACTGACCTACCGGGCGTTACTGACCTACCGGACGTTACTGACCTACCGGGCGTTACTGACCTACCGGGCGTTACTGACCTACCGGGCGTTACTGACCTACCGGGCGTTACTGACCTACCGGGCGTTACTGACCTACCGGACGTTGGACGTTACTGACCTACCGGGCGTTACTGACCTACCGGGCGTTACTGACCTACCGGACGTTACTGACCTACCGGACGTTACTGACCTACCGGACGTTACTGACCTACCGGACGTAACCCTGGTTTTATGAACCAAGAGCACATTTTCTCTCGTGACCCCATTTTCAAATCAGGCGACCCCACATGGGAGACCCTGAAGTAGGGACTGCGTTACTTTTGATAGTGCTATGTTAATTTAATTAGCTGTACCTTGTCTATCGCCTGGTCTAAGACCCTCTATGCGGAAGGTTTCCTCAATTTGGGAGAGGATGACTGTCTTTGATATTCTTACGCCACTGGGCTATAATATTTAGCAGATAATACAATTCCATAATAAAATAGAACACAAAAATGATGTTCTGGCTTTGGTCTCCTTATTGAAGATATTGTACTCTCTTTGTATGGCAGTCAGTTTAAAAGGCCTACGTAGACTGATTCCAAAGATAATATTTTCTTGTCACTAGTGCCTGGTGTTGTATAGAAACACATGTAAACTCGCTACATTTGAATTTCAAAGAACATCACAAAAATATGCATATCAAATGAAAAAGGTTATAGCATAGCAATTACAATACCGTCATAATCTATCTTCTGGGAGTTACAGAACATTTTTGTATCTTTTCATTAGCTAGAACACAGCAGGTACTATCAGAACTGTAACATGTAAGCAAGACGAATGCATGGTGATGACGATGGTGATGAGTACTGCAGAGTTTGCCTAGAATGATCTATTGAGACCAATAGGAGGTAACGGTAGTCCCACACACAAAGGCACACACACAAACAGAGTGAGATCTTTTACTTACTGAATACTTTACCCCAAACTATTAAACTTTTTTTAAAGTCCTCTTGCCCCTAATTCCATTATTCCCAATTAGCACGGCAGGATTCTGCATATCCAAACAGTGTTACCCGTATACAATTTGGCCTACGCTTTCATGTTTTAAGTGTACGTGGTTCCCTTAATAAAAATTGTCAGTTAAAATGAAAATACAGTTCTTGTAATTCAATTTAATTGGATCTTGTCACTTTTCATCGTGGTCGTGTTTTGATCCTTGTTGAGTGTTTGCCGCTGTTTGGTAGCCCCCGGTTCGCGCCTGGCTTTCCTGCAAGCTGTGCCCTCGACCTCACCAGGGCCAAACGCATCTAGACCTGGTCGGAGACAGAGCAAAGAGGAAAAATGCTTTGAACCCTGAGTGCAAAAGCAGAAAAAATATCAAGCTAATTTACCATTGGTTTATTTATTTAGAAATGCGGTGCATCAAATGTTTTTCTCTCTCTCTCCCTCTCTCTCTTTCTTTCTCTCACACTCACTTCCCTGTTGGCTGCGGATAAAGTCTTGCTAAAGTTGCCTTGGCCTTGGCTGTCAGATAGGGAAGTGTAATGCAGTGCCACATGTTCCTGAATGGCTGATGTGAGTGTTATTAAGAACCAGCTAAAGTGGATGAGGGGAGCTAAATAGCTGCTTTGATAATGAAAAATACTCTAAAGTAGTTTCTTTCTGATTTGGCATCACTGCTCAACTGAATTAATTGATAAGTGTACAGGAAGGTGCCTTTTTTCGGTTATCTCTGGTAGGAAATGTGTTTTAATGACAATGAGGCACCAAAATGTGTTTTTTTTTTTGGGGGGGGGGGGGGGGGGGGGGCAGTGAAAAATGTACATTTTCCCATCAGCATGCACAAAAACAGTTGTATGAGTGAGATGAGAAACAAAATCGTCCAAAATAATCTAATTTCGATTCTTACTCTCACTGTAGAAATCTGGGAAAAACAAAAACACATTTTTCACATCCAGAAACATATTCATATGGACATATCCATACATTTGTTAGTGTGACCTATATAGCACAGAGATAAAAGGTAGGAAGAGTCTAAAATAGTGAGGGATTTGTCGCTAGATGAATAAAAGTAGTAAACGGTGTGGTCAGGAAGTGCTACATAGGCCCCTGAACCCCAGCCCTGGCAACCCGAGAGGAAATGGGGGGAAATTGAACATGCAGCCTGGCTACCTACGTCAGGGGTCTGAGGCACATCTTTATTCACTGAAAGCCGCTTGCTGCTAAAGCACATTCCCTTCCAATCCATTAGAGCTCCCCATCCCCTTTCCCTTCATCGGCCCGTCCTTAATTTGACAATGACAAAGAGCCACTTGCCGATTTTAAATTTCATAATTTTAATCTGTCAAGGCTGACATTTAATTAGTGCCTTCCTAATCTGTGTCCGCCTTGCTTTCTGAAGGGCAACTTTTTTGTTCAGTGTGGGTGCCGCCACGCAATTTTGTCGCCGGTGCTGAGGAGAAGAGGAGAGGGGAGTGGATTAATATATATGTACATTACCAGCTGCTACTAAGACAATATACAGCGAGCAGGGCCATCAGTGGTCTAATCTAGACAGATGAGGTTAATAATATTTGGGAAGTGTTGCTCTATTAAGCATGGAGCTGATTAGGACCTGACTGGGGATCTCTCCTTCATGAGGTGCTGATTGGGAACCCGACAGGCTTTTGTTCTGTTCTGTTGGAGGAGAGACACGAGTAGAGTAGAGGAAGAAAGGAGGAAAGGGGGGAATATTTTCACCTACTTTTGTGTTTTCGTTAACAATGAGGATAGTCTTAATGAGAATCTTTACAGAGCCAGATAGGGTTGATACGAGTCAAACACCCACTGATAACTTTGGTACGTTTGTGGTGGATGTTCTTCCTTGATGCGTTTGATGAGTTTTAGATCAGAGTCTATTTCGCCTTACCGTTTGTTCTTGTTATGACCATTTCGATACAATTTTGGTCAATTTCCCTCATTAGATGACCTTCTATTGGTAACATAGAGAAATTCCCCCCATTTACACACTATGTTCTGGCCTCTAAGCCCGTGGCATAGGAGACTGATCCTCTTGTTCTTCTCACATACTCAATTGCACAGGTTTCTGTGAAAGATGCTATTGATTTGAAAATCAATCTGGAGGCAACTGAGAGGAGATGGGGAGGAAATGGTTGGGAATCGGACTTGCTTGAAAGGTGTCAGGTGCTGCAGGTGTGTGTGTGTGTGTGTGTGTGTGTGTGTGTGTGTGTGTGTGTGTGTGTGTGTGTGTGTGTGTGTGTGTGTGTGTGTGTGTGTGTGTGTGTGTGTGTGTGTGTGTGTGTGTGTGTGTGTGTGTGTGCGGGTGTATGTGTGTGTGGGTGCGTGTGTGTTTGTGTGTGTGTTTTTTGAGTGCGTGTGTGTGTGTGTGTGTGTGTATATGTGTGTGTGTGTGCGTATATGTGAGGGCGCGTGTGTGTATATGTGTGTGTGTGTGCAGGCACGTGTGTTTGTGTGTGGAGGCGCGTGTGTGGGTATATGTGTGTGTGCGGGCGCGCGTGTGTGTGAGTGTGTGTGTGCAGGCGCGTGTGTTTGTGTGTGCAGGCGCGTGTGTGTGTATATGTGTGTGTGTGTGTGTGTATATGTGGAGTCATGCATTAGTGTGTACATGCTTACTTGTGTATACAGTCAGGTCCAATATTAGTGGCACCCTTGATAAAGATGAGCAAAACACACTGTAATAAATAAATAATTGAGCTATAGTTTTAGAAAATTATATTGTTTTATATTAATGCAGTTGCGCAGAGAAAGAGATTTCGTAATACTTTTTTCTCCAAAAGATAGGGGTCAATATCTCAACTTGAGAGGATAATGGCACTGAGCATTTTTCCAAAATGTTTGATGAGATTGGAGAACACATTGTGAGGGATCTTATACCATTGCTCCATCCTTTCCAGATCCTTGATATCTTTCGTCTGCACTTATGGACTGCCCTCTTCAATTCAAACCACAGGTTTTTGATGGGTTTCAAATCCGGAGACTGAGATAGCAATTGCACAATGTTGATTTAAACATTTCTTTGTGGATTTTGATGCGTGCTTGGGGCTATTGTCTTGCTGGAAGATCCACTTGCGGCCAAGTTTCATCCTCCTGGTTTGAGGTGCTATGGTCAGATGACATGAAAAGATGCAGAAAATAACCCCGTACCTTTATTCTAGTGCCTAGTTAGCTCATAATCAAGCAAACCTGACGACATGTTTAATGCATGTTGCCTTGCTTTCAATAATGTTTCAACTCAAAACTGGCTAGCTAAGATCCCTGCTAGCTATATAATCAAGCAAACCTTTTGAGGAATTCAGCAACCCAAACGAAGACGCCATAAACATTATTGTGTAGTATTTTTTATTATTATGGCAGACCACCAAATAAGGAGGCAGTGGCCAGACACCAGTTCTGCTTCAAAGTAATGGAGGACATTTGAATCAGGTTGGTCATATTTGATTTGGTCAAAGGTCAAAATGCTATCACTTGATAATGTAATCCATGCTGTGTGTGTGTGCATGTGTCTTGTATTTTGTAAGGAGGTGCATGTCCCCATCCACGGTGTCGCAATGGACTACTCCTGGGCCAGGGCGATTAATGCCAACCGGTCAGTGGCATAATGGCACATGTCCCATGTGAATTAGCTGTGAATCATAATCTCTGATTGGCTATGTTCAACTGTGCATTTACTGTTGGCTTGGTGACAGTCTTTCTCTCTCTCTCCAGTATATCATAAACGGACCCCCCCCCCCCCCCCCTGGGCTTTTCACACACGACAGTGTCTAGGATTTACAAAGAATGAGGCGACTGTCACGATGTTCTTAATAATGATGGTCGGACGAAGGCGCAGCGTACTTCGAGTTCCACATATTTTAATGAAAGTGAAACTTAAGCTGATACAAAACAAAATAAAGAATAAACTAACCGTGAAGACAATGCAGTGCGAACAGGCAACTAAACATAAACAATATCCCATAACCCACAGGTGGAAAAAATACAACTTAAGTATGATCCCCAATTAGAGACAACGATTACCAGCTGCCTCTAATTGGAAATCATACACAAACACCAACATAGAAAAATAAACCTAGAGCCCCACATAGAAATAATAAACTAGACTAAACACCCCTAGTCACGCCCTGACCTTCTCTACCATAGAAAATACAGTCTTTCTATGGTCAGGATGTGACCGCGACAAACAAAAATCATCCAGTCAGTGGCAGTCCTGTGGCCGAAAACATCTTGTTGATGAGAGAGGTCAAAAGACAATGGCAAGAATTGTGCAAGCTAATAGGTGGGCCACAAACAAACAAATAACCACATAGTACAACAGTGGTGTGTAGAACGGCATCTCGGAATGCACAACTCGTCAATCCTTGTCACGGATGGGCTATTGCAGCAGACGATCACAACGGGTTCTACTCCTTTCTGCTAAAACCGAGGAGAAGCGGGTCCAGTGGGAACTTAATCACCAACACTGGACAATTGAGGAATGGAAAAACATTGCCTGGTCTGACGAATCCAGGTACCTTGTGCGTCATGCTGAAGGCAGAGTCAGGATTTGGCGTAAGCAGCATCAGTCTATGGACCCATCCAGCCTGGTGTAAACGGTACATGCTGGTGGCGGTGGTGTACTGGAGTGGGGAATGTTTTCCTGGCAAATGTTTTCCAGGTCCCTTGATACCAATTGAGCAACGATTGAATGTCATGCCCCAAATAATTCAGGCTGTTCTGTAGGCAAAAAAGGGAACCGACCAAGTACTAGATGGGCGTACCTAATAAACTGGGCAACTGAATGTATTGTAGTATTAGTAGAACTCTGCTTATATAGTATTATGTGAAGGATGGTTGATTCTAAATGTAACTGTTACACTTGAGTTATCAAAACACTTTGTTTAGAATATATGTACAGTATCTACACTGAACAAAAATATGAACGCAACATCTAAACTGCAAGTCCCATGTTTCATGAGCTGAAATAAAATCCCAGCAATTTTACATACGCACAAAAAGTTTTGAGGGATGCTGACTGTAGGAATGTCCAACAGAGCTGTTGGCAGAGAATTCAATGTTAAATTCTCTATCATCTCTACTCACAGCCACAGACCACGTATGGGCAAGCGGTCTAATGTCAACATTGTCAACAATGAGCTGTATTCCGGCATAAGCGAACAGGAAAACGCTCACCCAGAGGTGGCGCTCCTAGTGGCATGGGACTTTAATGCAGGAAAATTAAATCGGTCTTACCAAATTTCTATCAGCTTGTTAAATGTGCAACCAGAGGGGAAAAAAAACTCTGGACTACCTCTACTCCACACACAGAGATGCATACAACGCTCTCCCTCACCCTCCATTTGGCAACTTTTACCATAATGCTATCCTCCTGATTCCTGCTTAAAAGCAAAAATCAAAGCAGGAAGCACCAGTGACTCGATCAATAAAAAATTGGTCTGATGAAGCAGATGCTAAGCTACAGGACCGTTTTGCTAGCACAGACTGGAATATGTTCTGGGATTCCTCCGATGGCATTGAGGAGTACACCACATCAGTCATTGGCTTCATCAATAAGTGCATTGATGACGTCATCCCCACAGTAACCGTACGTACATACCGCAACCAGAAGCCATGGATTACAGGCAACGTCCGCACTGAGCTAAAGGCTGGAGCTGCCACTTTCAAGGAGTGGGACTCTAACCCGGAAGCTTATAAGAAACTTTGCTATGCCGTCCTACGAATCATCAAACAGGCAAAGCATCAACACAGGACTAAGATCGAATCATACTACACCTGCTCTGACGCTCATCGGATGTGGCAGGGCTTGCAAACCATTACACACTACAAAGGGAAGCACAGCTGAGCGCTGCCCAGTGACACGAGCCTACCAGATGAGCTAAACTATTTCCATGCTCGCTTCGAGGCAAATAACACTGAAACATGCATGAGAGCATCAGTTGTGTGATCACACTCTCCACAGCCGTTGTGAGTAAGACCTTTAAACAGGTCAAGATTCACAAGGCTGCAGGGCCAGAGGAATTACCAGGACGTGTACTGTGAGCATGCGCCGACCAACTGTCAAGTGTCATCACTGACATTTTCAACCTCTCCCTGTCCGAGTCTGTAATATCAATATGTTTTAAGAAGACCACTGTCCCTGTGCTCAAGAACACTAAGGTAACCTGCCTAAATTTCTACCGACCCGTAGCACTCACGTCTGTAGCCATGAAGTGCTTTGAAAGGCTGGTCATGGCTCACATCAACACGATTATCCCAGAAACCCTAGACCCACTCCAATTTTCATACTGCCCCAACAGATCCACAGATGATGCCATCTCGATTGCACTCCACACTGCCCTTTCCCACCTGGACAAAAGGAACACCTATGTGAGAATGGGTAGTGCGTACGGGTGGTTGGGAGTGCGTAGTGCGTACGGCCCAGTACATCACTGGGGCAAATCTTCCTGCCATCCAGGACCTCTATACCAGGCGGAATCAGAGGAAGGCTATAACAAATGTCAAAGACTCCAGCCACCCAATTCATAGACTGTTACAGTCTCTGCTACAGCACGGCAAGCGCTACCAGCACGTCTAGGTCCAAGAGGCTTCTGAACAGCTTCTACCCCCAAGCCATAAGACTCCTGAACATCTAATCAAATGGCTACCCAGACTATTTGCACCCCCTTCTCTTTTACACCACTGCTACTCTCTGCTGTTTTCATCTATGCATAGACACTTTAATAACTCTACCTACATGTACATATTACCTGAATTACCTTGACTAACCAGTGCCCCCACACTTTGACTCTGTACCGGTACCCCCATATATAGTCTCACTATTGTTATTTTACTGCTGCTCTTTAATTACTTGTTACTTTTATTTCTTATTCGTATTTTTTATTTATTTTTTACTGCATTTTCGGTTAGGGTCTCATAAGTAAGCATGTCACTATAATGTCTACTACACCTGTTGTATTCGGCGCATGTGACTAATACAATTTGATTTGATAATGACAAAGTGAAAACACTATTCAGACACTTTGGTATGAGACTCGAAATTGAGCTCAGGTGCATCCTGTTTCCACTGATCATCCATGAGATGTTTTTACACCTTGATTGGAGTCCACCTGTGGTAAATTCAATTAATTGGACATTGATTTGGAAAGGCGCACACCTGTCTATATAAGGTCTCACAGTTCACAGTGCATGTCAGATCGATAACCAAACTATGAGGTCAAAGAAATTGTTCAGAGACAAGATTGTGTCGAGGCACAGATCTGGGGAAGGGCACCCACAAAATGTCTGCAGCATTGAAGGTCCCCAAGAACACATTGGTCTCCATCATTCTTATTTAAATAGAAGAAGTTTGGAACCATCAAGACTCTTCCTAGAGCTGGCCGCATTAAGCAATCTGGGGAGAAGGGCTTGCTTAGGGAGGTGACAAAGAACCCGATGATCCCTCTGACAGAGCTCCAGAGTTCCTCTGTGGAGATGGGAGAACCTTCCAGAAGGATAACCATCTCTGCAGTATTCCACCAATGAGGCCTTTATGGTAGTGGCCAGATAAAAGCCACTCCTCAGTAAAAGGCACATGACTGCCCGATTGGAGTTTGCCAAAAGGCACATAAAGGACTCTTAGGCCATGTGAAACAAGATTCTCTGGTCTAATGAAACCAAGATTGAACTCTTTGGCCTGAATGCCAAGCATCACATCAACCTGGCAGCATCCCTACGTTGAAGCATGGTGGTGGCATTATCATGCTGTGGGGATATTTTTTAGCAGCAGGGATGGGGAGACTAGTCAGTATCAAGGGAAAGATGAATGGAGCAAAGTAAAGAGAGATACTTGATAAAAACCTCATCCAGAGCTTTCAAGACCTCAGACTGGAGTGAAGGTTCACCTTCCAACAGGACAACGACCATAAGCACACAGCCAAGACAACACAAGAGTGGCTTTTGGACAAGTGTCTGAATGTCCTTGGGTGGCCCAGCCAGAGCCTAGACTTGATCCTGATCAATCATCTCTGGAGAGACCTGAAAATAGCTGTGCAGTGACACTCCCCATCCAACCTGACAGAGTTTGAGAGGATATGTAGAGAAGAATGGGAGAAACTCCCCAAATACAGGTGTGCCAAGCTTGTAGCATCCTACCTAAGAAGACTCAAGACTGTATTCACTTCCAAAGGCGCTTAAACAAACTACTGAGTAAAGGGTCTGAATACTTATGTAAATGTGACATTTCAGTTTTTTTAGAGGTTCAAAAATCCTTCTATGGATTATATGTCTATGGCCTTCATGATAACACTAACACTACCAACGAAACAATTAACAAACCAATTATTAACTAGGAATTAATAAGATGGTAAATGGGTACTGAATGAATCCACCTACTTAAGGCCAATGCAGTCTGTACGATTTTAGCCGTCTTATGCCACGATTTTACAATCCCAAACAAAATGTTCAAGTCGTAGGCAAATTATTAGGTTGTAAACGATTGTCGGACGTCTTGAGTCTTCAGTGTGACAGGGTTTAGGTCTGCTGATTAAGTACCACTACATGCAGACATAGGCTATGACAAAGTTCTGGCAGTGTCCGAACTTTTTTGCCTTCATCATGTAGTGTGGCTGGTGTTAAGAGCCGATCCCGGTGACTGACCAATTGTAACACGGCCGGCACTGAGTATGCACACAATAAGATGATTATTGTGGCTTGTCAGATTACTATAATAGTTACATTTAAACGTTTACATGCTGTGCAAGAAGAACGATTTCCATAATAATCTTGTTTACATGACTCATCTGAAAAAAAATCCGCAATCAAAATGAACGTTCTACCACAGAGACCATGTTATTTTGGGGAAGCCTATTTTATTCTGAGTTCAGAAATATAAAGTTTGTATGTGAAAACTATTTTTAATATGTATAGGCCTACTTTAAGTTATTCCGAACTCACTTCCCTTGCGCATAAGCATAGAGAAAGGCTTGCTGTGTTTGTTATCATCGCACAGTGTGACGTGATAATTGTAAAAGACTGAATCTGACGTACAGTCTGCAAAGAACTTTAGCATCACTGAGAGAGTTGTACTGTAGCATGAGGTCATAAAGACATATGGAGGCGAACTCACCTCTATTTTTTCTGGTGCCCACTCCTGAAAAAGAGGCTTCATTAAACTCCATTGAACAACCAGGCAGAACAGTCCAGTGTATTACCCTCCAGCGGTCTCTTATAAGGTTCACATTGTTGGACCATACTCTACTGTTATATAGTCTGCTATATTAGCTTGTAAGGCCATTCACTACATGAGACTATCTCTGACAATAACAAAGGGGCTGAAGTCTACATCATCCCATATTTATTTACACTCTATTAGGCCTCATTAACTTCCATTAGCCTGCTGTGTTTGTGTGTGTTTGTTTGTGTGTGTTGCACCTGGAACTGAGGCCAGTTAGTGGGCATGCCCAGTCTGTGGGTGTTCATCCCACCAGCACAGTCTGTCCTGCTCATTGATGGCCATGAGAGTGTTATGGAGCTCATTATACACAGCCTTCACACTGGGATAGAGAAGGAGAGAGGGAGAAATGGGGGAGAGAGAAAAATAGAAAGAGAAGGCAGAGAGAGGGGGAATGAGAGATCAGGCCATGACAGAAATGATCAGTGAGAGATGAGATAAAGAAAGACCATCGACATCCGCACACCCTCCTACTAACAGTCTGACTGCCAGTGCAGCTTAACTCTCATTGCTGGTGACATGGATTGCTGATCCTCTTCCTCTCCTTCTCCTGTGATTGGTCAAGATAGACTCCATCTCCCTCATCTAGTGAGGGGTGTAGCAGGTCACCTCCTCCAGGACATTCTCTAAGCTGGGATCGCACCTGCAGGAATTCAACTCTGTTAACTTCATGATTTAACTTCATGATTTGACCTCATTTTTTCCAGAGCTCCGACGTGGAAAAATCGCTTTGAACGGTTTTCTAAATCGGAATTCCAAGTTGGAAACTCTGGCATCCTTCTTGACCTCCGAGTTCCCAGTTGTCTAGAAAGAACCACTAGATGTGTTCGCTGACAGGAAAAACTATTATTGGTCATGTCAGCTAAAAGGATAGCCGATTCGCTCTGGGAGCTAGCTAGCTATCAATGTTCAAACGTTACCTAACCTTGCTAACTAGCTGTCTAGCTAAGGTAGCTAACAGAGCCATGCATAGAATGATCTGCAAAAAAAGGCCCACAAGGAAACTTTTAACCAAGGTACCCTTTGGTATCTAACAATGTCACTGCCCAGCGTCAGTTTCAACAAACAAAGCAGCAACTTTTACCTCAAATAATTATTACCTTAACAGAAAAGCTAGTTAGATATTCAGTTTGGACATTCAACACTGGTACAATAATCCAATCTCTACCTACGCAAAAATCCCCCCTGTCGTCTTCTTCTTCTATAGTATTATGGCGGCCCTCAAACAAATTTTGGAGGTGCATGCCACCACCTACAGTACAGACTAAATTCATAAAGGAACAAAGATTAAGAAAACTAAACCCTCCTACCTAATCCTGTACTACTGAGAACATAAAAAGAGCCCCACTAATTTCGAACAAATTACACCTCCATCCCCCAGATCCCTTCCAACGTCCACCTGTCTGAACTAACTTGACTGTGTATTAGGGTTCCCCAACTGTCGGTACATGGGTGGTTTTATTCATCCCCAAGTTTTCTCAGCCAAAGAAATGTAAATTAGATTTTAATCTTCATCGTTGGACATAAAAGAATGTAAAGGTATACAGTATATGATCGTTTCCCAATATGATCAAGGTTCAAAATGATTATGTTTTGAGAAATACTATCTGTTTGGGCTGCGGTCAATTTGCAGTCGACAAATTATTTATAATAAGAAAATGGGTTGTTTGGATCCTGATTGGACAAGCAGTCTTCCAAGCTGTTCTGTATTGGACATCACAGGCACACTATGCCTGCTAACAGTTCCATCTGAATGATCAGTGCGCCTTCATAAGAAAATCATCATGTTCATGTTGCTGTCCAAATCATTTATTGTATTTATCTTAACTCCCTTTGCTTCTAGCCTAGCATTTGGTTTGGTACAGCAGGGTTAATATACGCCTCGCTGTCTGCTTGTTCGGCCTCATCTCTGTACCCTACATGAACAGTGAATGTTACCCAGACGAGATGAAACAACATTTTCTGAGCCAGGCAAATTAACGCATCAACGTCAATGTCATGGATATCCAAGAAAATCCCAATAGAAAAAAAGCTACAGCAAATGAAAGTGCTAGTGTACCGTCATTCCAGGTGCAATGTTTGACATGACTTAGTTAGCTGAAGATGGCTAGCTAGCAAGTGAAAATGATGTTATCCAGACATTTTGTTTAGAACGGAAGACCAGTCATTTTGCATAGACAATTTTTTCTGACGTTGTCAGCCAACCAATGCACACGCGTCGATGAGGCAGGAAGGTACAGTATGTGTTTTTATGATCCTGAATTGTCAGATAGCTAGCAACAGTGACAAGAAGTTGCTTTATGGAGAATAGTACAGTACGGTAAGTGGCTCGTTTTAGCTGGTTGTATCTTGTTATTGATAACATATCTTGTTTTGAGGTGTTTTGACTGATGTCATGTTTATGGTTACTGTATATTCACACCCCTTTACTTTTTTCACATTTTGTTGTGTTACAGAATTTAAAATTGATTAAATTGAGATGTTTTGTCACTGGCCTACACACAATAATGTCAAAGTGGAATTGTGTAAAAAAATAAATGAAAATAAAGTAAAATTAAAAGCTGAAATGTCTATTCAATGCCTTAACTACTAACATAATATGTTTATAACAGTGTTTAACATGATTTTTTAATGACTACCTCATCTCTGTAACCCTTATTGTAAGGTCCCTCAGTCGTGCAGTAAATTTCAAGTACAGACTCAACCACAAAGACAAGGGAGGTTTACCAATGCCTGGCAAAGAAGGGCGCCTATTGGTAGATGGGTAAACATTTAAAATGCAGATATTGAATATGTCTGTGCACATGATGAAGTTATTAATTACACTTTGGATGGTGTACCAATACGCCCAGTCACTACAAAGATACAGACCCTCTTCATAACTCACTTGCCAGAGTGGAAGGGAACCGCTCAGGGATTTCACCATGAGGCCAATGGTGTCTGCCGAAGTCGTTGCCTCTCCTTGTTCGGGCAGTGCTCGGCGGTCGGAGTCACCGCTCTTCTAGCCATCATTGATCCATTTTTCATTTTCCATTGGTTTTGTCTTGTCTTCCACACACCTCTTTTCAATCCCATTCATTACCTGTTGTGTATTTAACCCTCTGTTTCCCCTCATGTATTTGTCAGAGATGGTTTATTTGTAAGTGTTGTGTTTATTGTATAGGTGCGCGATGGGTCCTCGTACCCAGGTTTGTTTATATTCTATTCTTATTAGTGTTATGGAGCATGTTATGTGGACATTCATTAAAAGACTCAATTTTACACTCCGTTTGACTCTCCTGCGCCTGACATCCCTGCCACCTATACACACGACTCTGACAAATGGTGACTTTAAAACTGTTACAGAGTTTAATAACTGTGATAGGAGAAAACTGAGGATGGATAAACAACATTGTAGTTACTCCACAATAATAACCTAATTGACAAAGTGAAAAGAAGGAAGTGTTACAAGGTGTTATGTTTGGAGCAAATCCAATACCTCACATTACTTAGTATATCTCTCCAAATTTTCAAGCATAGTGGTGGCTGCACCATGTTATGGGTATGCTTTTAATCATTAAGGACTGGGGAGTTTTTCAGGATGTAAAATAAACTTAATGGAGTTAAGCACAGGCAAAATCCTAGAGGAAAACTTGGTTGAGCCTGCTTTCCACCAGACATTGGGAGATGACAAATTCACCTTTCAGCTGGACAATAACCTAAACCACAAGGACAAATCTACACTGGAGTTGCTTACCAAGAAGACAGTCAATGTTCCTGAGTGGCTGAGTTACAGGTTTGACTTAAAACTGATTGAAAATCTATGGCAAGAGCTGAAAATGATTTTCTAGCAATTACCAATAACCAATTTGATACAACTTGTAGAATTTTGAAAATAATAAGGGGCAAATGTTGCACAATCCAGATGTGGAAAGCTCTTAAGTGACTTACCCAGAAAGACTCACAGCTGTAATCACTGCCAAAGGTGCTTCTGCAAAGCATTGACTCAGGGGTGTGAATAGTTATGTAAATTAGATATTTCTGTACTTCACTTTAAATACTTTTGAAAAAAGTTACCTCCCCGGGAAAGGAGAGACAGGTTAAAAAGGTCAGAGATAGGCTTGGCGATGATAGGTGCATCAACCTTGAAGAAGAAAGGGTCTAAACCATCTGACCCCAGAAAACCATCTGGGTCAGGTTTCAGGAACTCCTCTAGCACCTTGGACTCAGTGACTGCCTGCAGGGAGAAACTTTGTAGCAGGGCAGGGGAAAAAGGGGGAGAAATATTGGGGATATCAGCATTAGAAGGGGTGGGAGACGAGGAAATGTTGGACGGGCAAGGAGGCATGGCTGAGTCAAACAGGAATCCTGACTTATTGAAGTGGTGATTAACTTGTTATGGCTGCAATCCTGATATCGGGATAAGTGTCATCAACAACCGTTGAATACCATAGTGCTACATTCAATAAATATTACTACAAATATTTATATTCATGAAATCACAAGTGCAATATAGGAAAACTTAGCTTAGCCTTTTGTTAAATCTGACCTGTCGTGTCAGATTTTGAAATTATGCTTTTCAGCGAAAGCAATCCAAGCGTTTGTCTAAATTTATCGATCGCATGACAAAACATTAAGTACACTTAGCATCAGGAAGCTTGGTCACGAAAATCAGAAAAGCAATCAAATTAATCGTTTACCTTTGATGATCTTTGGATGTTTTCACTCACGATACTCAGTTACACAACAATTGTTCCGTTTGTTCCATGAAGATGATTTTTATATCCAAAATACCTCCGTTTGTTTGTCGCGTTATGTTCAGAAATCCACAGGAAAGAGAGGTCACGACAACGCAGACAAAAATTCCAAATAGTTTCCATAATGTCCACAGAAACATGTCAAACGTTTTTTATAATCAATCCTCAGGTTGTTTTTAAAATATATAATCGATAATATGTCAACCACAAATGTCTTTCACAGTAGGAGAGGGGAAAACAATGGCTGTCCAAATTCTGTTGCGCGAGCAAAACTCATGTGACCACTTGACGCGATGTTATCGTTCTGGCTCATTTTCAAAATAAAAGCCTGAAACTATGTCTGAAGACTGTTGACACCTTGAAGCGATAGGAAAGGGAATCTGGTTCATATCCCTTTAAATCCAGCAAAGGGAGGCTATGGAACATGGAGTTTTCAAAATAGAAGCCACTTCCTGTTTTGATTTTCCTCAGGGTTTCGCCTGCAATATCAGTTCTGTTTTACTCACAGTTTTGGAAACTTTAGAGTTTTCTATCCAATACTAATAATAATATGCATATATTAGCAACTGAAACTGAGGAGTTGGCCATTTACAATGGGCACCTTTTCATCCAAGCTACTCAATACTGCCCCTGCAGCCATAAAAAGTTAAAGAGCTCAGCCATGTGCTTCTTGTCAGTAACAACCACATCATCAACTTTAAGGGACATGGGCCGCTGTGAGGAGGAGGGTTTATTCTCCAGGTCTTTAACTGTTTTCCAGAACTTCTTGGGGTTAGACCCACAGAGAGAGAACTGCTCCTTAAAGTAACTAACTTTGGCCTTCCAGATAGCCTGAGTGCACTTATTTCTCATTTGCCCGAACGAGAGCCAGTCAGCCTGAGTATGCATGTGCCGAGCCTTTCGCCAAATGCAATTCTTGAGGTGGAGTAACTCTGCAAGATCACGGTCGAACCAGGGGCTGAACCTGTTTTTAATTGTCATTTTCTTTATGGGGGAGTGTTTGTTAACAATACCACTGAAAATATTAAAGAAGAACGTTCAAGTGTCTTCGCAAGAGGGGATCAAGTTGATTCTATACCATTTTTATAGTGTCCAGTTCTTGAAGAAAGGCTTGCTCGTTAAAGTTTTTTAGCAAGCGTCTGTGACAAATCAGGACAGGTCGTTAACAGGACAGGTCATTACAGAAAACACCAGACTGATACCTATCAGGATTATTTCTGAGGATAACATCAAGAAGAGAAGCCTTTTCTGGGTGTTTGGAGTCATACTTTGTGCGATTGAGAAAGAGAAAGATTTAGGGAGTCCCATTGCTTCACGACTTGGTCAGGTGGTTTAAGCATGCCCCAGTGTAGGTCACCTAGGACAAATTCAGACTTGGTGTAAGGGGCCAGGAAAGAGCTTAGGGCAGGTAGGGTACAAGCTGGTGCTGATGGAGGACGATAGCACCCAGCAACAGTCAGCAAAGAGCTATTTCAAAGTTTAATACTTAAAACCAGCAAATCAAATTGTTTGGGGACAGACTTGGTGGAGACAACCGAGCACTGAAGGTGATCCTTGGTAAAGATTTCCACTCCCCCGCCTTTGGAGATCTATCTTGCCGAAAAAGGTTAGAACCAGAAAGGTTAACATCAGTTTTCAAACCACTCTTCCTTAACGTGTAGAAAACCCAGGCTTTTACGGGAGCAGAAATCAGTGAAGCAGATATCAGAGCACAAGTCATAATTGGGGCTAGCAACAGTAGATGGGCCAGGGTGTACATGCACATTCCAGATATCATCAACAGTAATACAATCAAGGCACGGCAGAGGACAGGGAGAGCTCTGCAGTGACGATTTATAACATCTGAATGTGCATCAGATGGCAACAAGATCGTATTGTACAGCAATGTCATCAGGTTACATGAATACAAAGCCAGCGAGAGGTGTTTAGATTGGGATGGGAGGCCAAAAGTCTGTGAAACCGATAGAGTCAGAGTCCCGAGTGTGGGAACAAACAGTCTGCCCCACGGTTGGGTAAAGAAAGTTCGCCCCAACAGTGAATGTGTGCTAGAGGCGAGCAAAAGCTCGGGAGAGGGGGGGTATCTGTACCAGACAGGGGAGACAGGCCAGGGCAGACAGTGAACAGATCGCCAGGTGGAATCCTAGCAGCAGTGTAGCAGGTAATGGGACTAGGTGTCACACCCACTTGGGAGAAGCTTTTATTTCTGGAGGCAGATTTCTTGTAGAAAATGCCAGTGGATGGTCTTTGAACAGTAGGAGGGGGCATCAAGGCCTCCTCCTCCATTTGTTGGGCTCAAAGGCTTCGACACCTCTCGCTTCACACGTCAGTGCTAATTGAAGATGTGTCTCTTTGTCCTAGCAAGCTTGGTAGCCTGAGCATTAATGTCCTTATTAAGTCAAATATATAATTGTAATGTATTTTTCTTCTTGGCTTTTGAAAGTAATAAAATTGCTTCAGACTAAGCATTACTAATTCAGGTCCAGGTTGGATGGGGTTTTCAGGTCTCTGTTTGCCAGAGCATTTAATGTATAGTTTGGAAATAATAGTCCTTGAGTGTAGAAGCATTCCAAGTAATTCCATCCAAAATCAGGTTGTAGGTTTGCTGTTTCGATTTGGGATGAAGGTTATGTTGTTTAGGGTAGCATCCTGCATATGTCCATCCCCCCCAAAAATCTAAGTTTGTCTAACTCTAAATCTATCTATTTTTAAAAACATGCTGAAAAATGTGGAAGATCATCTGCGCTTGACCTCTCTCTCTCAAGTACCCTCCTTTCATCAAATTATTAATCTAACAATAAAAATCGTTTTGGTTTTGTAAGTAAGTTTTTGTTTGTAGGTATTTATTAATGAGTAGTAGGCCAAAATACTTATATAGAAATGTCTAAATCCTGTGTAACACCTAGTAACTGCATTGCATTTATGCAGCTATTTCTCTGTGGTGTACTAGATTAGATTGTCAGGATGTGTAACATACTTTGTAGATACACTATAATTACAAGTAAGTACCCCTCAAGATACACTTCATTTTAACTAGCTAAATCCTGTGTAACAACTAGTAATTACTTTGTACTTATGCAAACATTACAAGTACTCTATGGTGTATTAGTGTATTTATTCTCCCTCTTGGAAGGCGCTTCTAGAAACGTAAAAAATAAGGGCCAGGTTGTCAGGATGGGTAATGTACTGTATAAGTACCCATTAGGTACTAGTAAGTACCCCACAAGATACACTTAAATTTAACTAGCTAAATCCTGTGTAATTACATTGTACTCAGGCAAACATTACATGTACTGTACTATGCTTGGAAATAGTGTCTTATTCGTTGACACTCGTATCACATCTTTTTTCGTAAGCTCAACCATGTTAACCCAGATGGTAGGCTTTATTTTGGGGGCAAGTGCTAGCAACAATGTTGACTGGAGATATATTTTGAACAGTGCACATTCATGGTTAAGTAATTAGAACCTGAGTCACCCAGCACATCCAGAAGGGATCCCAACCATAGTGATTCGTTTTCTATAGCATTCACATACAGGTATGTGCAACAGTAAACAAACAGGCTGGTAGTGAAAACTTCAGAACCATTGTAGTGGTGACCTGCTGGACAGAGAGTAAGGCTACACTCATTTAGGAGAGCGTGAGTCTTAATGCCAATTAAAGCATTCATTGTTGATATCCTGTTAACCCAAACAACCAACACCTAAACTAAAATCCCCTTAATCGATTGCTGAATTCTGCACAATCAACAGCTGGAGAAAGAGAGAGAGAGTGTGCGTGTGTGTGTGTGTGAGAGAAAGAGCGAGAGAAGGAATGCGAACCAGTGTGAGTCTTCTCCACAGCCTGCTCAGTGGTCAGGGCCCACTAGTGGCTGACTGATGTCTCTTTAATTCCTTAGAGACACACAAGAGGTGGAGGGATGTTTTCTCCTGAACTTCCATAAATCATATCACAGCAATTTTGAGATCAGAATTTTAACCTCCATAATTTTCATTTTAACACTTTCTTAGTGTGTATATGTGACCCACTGAAATAGTGTGATCAACTAACATGCCAAGAGTGTTGAGTCCATAACACCATGGTTGTTGAAAATCCCGACTAAAGTTTACACTTTATTAGAGCTGATGTTGTTACACTTTCTCAGTGTTAGGGATGTATGGTGTTACAGTAACTTGTTTTGGGTCTTCGTTTTAACATTGTAGAGTGATTTTTAGAGGTACCTGTACCACCCATGACGGTGCTTGCTAGTGACATTGTTGACATTGTTGCGTTCAATGGCGTTCAGTCCTGAAGCCTTCACCAAGTGAGTGCCTAAGTGTATATTTTACTTTAAAATATAATTTCTTATGACAATACATACACATTTTTTACATTATCATACTTCGACAGCCTAGTATTACCCTAACACAGTGGCCTAAAACTCCTTGTTTAGAGGCGACATCAGCAAATCATATTATGCTGGTTTGCAAAGTGTTAAATTGTTCCTATTGTAATCCAGTAGGATATCAGCAATTGGCACAAACTGCAGGTAAAATGACTGACTATGTAGGAAAGTTTAATGAATGGCACTATCTAAACCATGTAAATTGGAACAACCATCTCACTAATGGGTGAAAGAAGTCAAAACACTTACAGAATGGAATGGCTTATAAAAATATGTTATTTATCTGTGTGTAGTATACAATCAATTAATCAATCAATGTGCGTGCAGAAACGTAGATATTAAAACAAACTATTCTAAAAAGCCAACAAAGCATGCTGGGAAATATGATAATAAGGCCCCTCCCATGTCTTTTTCACTCTGAGAGTAACAACAACATCACCTGGGTAACACTTCATTTATTTACCGCAGGTGGCACCAATATCAATCCCACTGGTGTTAACCCCACTAGAATCAACACTCAGATATAACACTCACAACACTTTTTACCTCAACACCGAGATTTTAACATGTGCAATTTGCTGTGTAAAACCCCCAGTGCTAGACTAGGATTACTGGCTGTTTCGTGAGAATTTATTAACTGGCTATTTATCAATCAATATAATCATGGTGATTCATGAACATTTCTCTTGACACACCTGGTGGGTCCTCTTAAGGCTTGGACACTCCTCACCCAAAACAGAGGGAAAGGACAGAGAAAGACAGGAACAGGGACAGGAGAGATTGAAGTAGAGGAGTGGATGGCATTTAAACAGGCATGAGAGAAAGAGAGAGACAGAGAGAGAGGGAGGGAGAATGTTCCCCACATGTGCTGCTGGACAGAAACAGAACCAGAGCTCTCTCTCCATAGAGTCAGAGCTGGAGTACACTCAAACACCACAGGGAAGAAAGATAATGGTGAAAAACACCCACCTGGTTAACATGTATAAATCATATGTCTGTGTGTGTCTGTGTGTGTGCGTGTGTGCATGGGTTTGTGTGTGTGCGTCTGTGCATATAAATCACACTGAGGACCTAATTGGTCATTGATAACGGGCTAATTTCCTGCCGAGGATTATTGTAAGTCACCTGGGCCTCCTGCGGCCGAGTTCCAAGTGATATCTGAGGCCTGGGGCCCATTCACACACACAAACGCATAGAGATAATATTAAATTACTAGAGGGGCTATGCCATGAACCCTCACACTTCCAGAATGGAGTTGAAATGGCAGCCATATTGGTCAGGGAGAAATCTAAACCAGTCTAATTGGAATTAATGGCAGGCACACACACACATGAGCGATTGACTGCATCATGCTGCATCTAATGAACTTCAATTGCCTCCCGTGTCTGTGAAAGCCATTAGCCACTTTATACCTACTTATAAACTGGGTGGTTTGAGCCCTGAATGCTGATTGGCTGACAACATGGGTAAGCAGTTTATAATAGCAAAAAGGCACCTCGAGGGTGTTTGTGGTATATGGCCAATATACCACGGCTAAGGGCTGTATTCAGACACGGTGCATTGCGTTGTGGGTAAGAACAGCCCTTGGTCATGGTACACTACCCTTCGGGGTCACTTAGAAATGCCTATGTTTTTTTAAGAAATAGAATAATTATATGAATAAGATATTTCTGTTTTTATTTTTTATTTTTTATACATTTGAAAACATTCTAAAAACCTGTTTTCACATTGTCATTATGGGGTATTGTGGGTAGATTGATCTTTTTTTTTATGTTTTATTTAATCCATTTTAGGATAAGGCTGTAACAAAACAAAATGTGGAAAAAGTTAAGGGGTCTGAAGACTTTTCCAAAGCACTGTATATATACAGTACAAGTCAAAAGTTTGGACACACCTACTCATTCAAGGGTTTATTATTTTAATTTGACCAGATAGGCCTATCTTCTGTATACCACCCCTACCTTGTCACAACACAACTGATTGGCTCAAATGCATTAAGAAGGAAAGACATTTCACAAATTAACTTTTAACATGGCATACCTGTTAATTGAAATGCATTCCAGGTGAAGTTAGTTGAGAGAATAGCAAGAGTGTTCAAAGCTGTCATCAAGGTCAAGGGTGGCTACTTTGAAGAATATAAAATATAAAATACATTTGGATATTTACTGCATGATTCCATATGTGTTATTTCATAGTTTTGATGTCTTCACTATTATTCTGCAATGTAGAAAATAGTAAAACCCTTGAAAAAGTAAGTGTGTCCCAACTTTTGACTGGTACTGTATATACAGTTGAAGTCAGAAGTTTACGTACACCTTAGCCAAATACAAACTTCTTAAGGCTATGGGGCAGTATTCGGGAGTTCGGATGACTGACGTGCCCAAAGTAAACTGCCTCTTACTCAGGCCCAGTAGCTAGGATATGCATATAATTGGTATCATTGGATAGACAACACTCTGACGTTTCCAAAACTGTTAAAATGATGTTTGTGAGTATAACATAACTGATATGGCAGGTGAAAACCTGAGGAGAATCCATCCGGAATTTATTTATTTTGAGGTCACAGGCCATTCAAATTCTTGTGTATAGCATATTCAAATGAATTCCTCCGAGATTGCAGTTCCTATGGCTTCCACTAGATGTAAATAGTCATTAGAAAGCGTTTCAGGCTTGTTTTTTGAAAAATGAGTTAGTGGTTGTAGTTTTTCAAGGTGTCTCTCATTTTGACTGTAGTCTTGTGGCGCCCATGGATGAGGGCGCACACTTCGTTATATATCTCCGGTATTGAACATACTACATTCCTTCTTAAATTGTATTGTTTATTTACATATTAGGGTACCTGAGGATTGATTAGAAATGTTGTTTGACTTGTTGGACGTAGTTTACCGGTATCTTTTGGGATTGCTTTGTCTGCATGTTGAACGAGTGGAACGGGTGGATTACTGAATCAAACGCGACAACTAAACTGACTTTTTTGGGATATAAAGAAGGACTTTATCGAACAAAACAACCATTTGTTGTGTAGCTGGGGAAGATCTTCAAAGGTAAGTGAATTATTTTATCGCTATTTTTGATTTTCCTCTGCTGGTTTGGACAATGTTTTTAATGCTGGTGTATGCGTGGTGCTGTCCTCAGATAATCGCGTGGTATCCTTTCGCCGTAAAGCCTTTTTGAAATCTGGCAAAGCGGCTGGATGAACAAGAAGTCAAGTTTTAAACGATGTAAGACACTTGTATTTAATATTACGATTTTTGTATTCTGAATTCCGCGCTCTGCAATTTCACCGGATGTTGTCGAGGTGGGGCGCTAGTGTCCCACCTAGCCCAAAGAGACTCCGTTTTTTCACAATTTCTTGACATTTAATCTGAGTAAAGATTACCTGTCTTAGGTCAGTTAGGATCACCACAAATGTCAGAATAATAGTAGAGAGAATAATTTTTTTCAGCTTTTATTTCTGTCATCACATTCCCAGTGGGTCAGAAGTTTACATACACTCAATTAGTATTTGGTGTTATTGCCTTAAAATTGTTTAACTTGGGTCAAATGTTTCAGGAAGCCTACCACAAGCTTCCCACAGTAAGTTGGGTGAATTTTGGCCCATTACTCCTGACAGAGCTGGTGTAACTGAGTCAGGTTTGTAGTCCTCCTTGCTCGCACACACTTTTTCAGTTCAGCCCACACATTTTCCATAGGATTGAGGTCAGGGCTTTGTGATGGCCACTCCAATACCTTCCTTTGTTGTCCTTACGCCATTTTGCCACAACTTTGGAAGTATGCTTGGGGTCATTGTCCATTTGGAAGACCCATTTGCGACCAAGCTTTAACGTTCTGACTGATGTCTTGAGATGTTGCTTCAATAAATCCACGTACTTTTCCTCCTTATGATGCCATTTATTTTGTGAAGTGCACCAGTCCCTCCTGCGGCAAAGCACCCCCACAACATGATGCTGCCACCCCCGTGCTTCACGGTTGAGTTGATGTTCTTCGGCTTGCAAGCCTCCCCCTTTTTCCTCCAAACATAACGATGGTCATTATGGCCAAATAGTTCCTTCAGACCAGAGGACATTTCTCCAAAAAGTACAATCTTTGTCCCCATATGCAGTTGCAAACCTAGCTTTTTTATGGCAGTTTTGAAGCAGTGGCTTCTTCCTTGCTGAGCAGCCTTTCAGGTTATGTCAATATAGGACTCGTTTGACTGTGTATATAGATACTTTTGTACCTGTTTCCTCCAGCATCTTCACAAGATCCTTTGCTGTTGTTCTGGGATTGATTTGCACTTTTCTCACCAAAGTACGTTCATCTCTAGGAGACAGAACGCATTTCCTTCCTGAGCGGTATGATGCCTGCTTCGTCCCATGGTCTTTATATTTGCGTACTATTGTTTGTACAGATGAACGTGGTACTTTCAGGCATTTGGAAATTGCTCCCAAGGATGAATCAGACTTGTGCAGTTCTACAATTTGTTTTCTGAAGTCTTGGCTGATTTCTTTTGATTTTCCCATGATGTCAAGCAAAGAGGTTCTGAGTTTGAAGGTAGGCCTTGAAATACATTCACAGTTATACCTCCAATTGACTAAAATTATGTCAATTAGCCTATCATAAGCTTCTAAAGCATGACATGATTTTCTGGAATTTTACAAACTGTTTAAAAGCACGGTGTATATAACCTTCTGACCCACTGGATTTGTGATATTGTGAATTATATGTGAAATAATCTGTCTGTAAACAATTGTTGGAAAAATTACTTGTGTCATGCACAATGTAGACGCACAAAGTAGATGTCCTAACCGACTTGCCAAAACTATAGTTTGTAAATAAGAAATTTGTGGGGCGGTTGAAAAACGAGTTTTAATCATTTCAACCTAAGTGCATGTAAACTTCCGACTTCAACTGTATAATAATACCACTTAAGATTCCTTCCATCTGTCGAATATACAGTATATTGCCCAACAATGACTAATTTAAACACTTATTTTATTTTGTTATGTTAATTCAAAAGAGTCCGTATGTGCAATCCGTGACAGTAGAGGTTTCTGGGTGGCTGCATTTTCAGCTCCCATGTCCATTCCCAACCAGAGTGTCAGCACTATGTGTCCATGCTATGTGCAATCAACTGGTATAACTAGTGTTTGTGAAGGGAATATATCTGTATATTTTTATTAAGAAGTTCTGTCTAGGCCTAGTTCTACCTTGTGAGATAGATGAGACCCTTCGAAAGTATATATCAGTCATTTGTCCTGGCCAGCGTGATTGGCCTACCTCTTGTTTTTTTTAAGCCAAATAAAATGAATAGGTTATCCCTCTGAGTTAATAGAAGAGAAAAACGACATAAAAAGCACTTGCCATCACTGTGTTAATTGAGAGTAAAATGAATTTGGATTATTTCGGCTTAAGTTATCATTATAGTATATTAAAGAGAGAGATTTGTTCAAGTCTCCATATAATTCTCCAATTAATTAAATGCAAACAGATGTAGGCCCATAACCACTGGAGTAGCCTACGGTTCCGTTGTAGTGCATGCAACCACATGTGGGGTGCACTCGTTTTGACCCACCGGGGTACAGAGCCAGGGGATCTCTAAGACCTGAGTGGTTTAATGACTTGTAACATCAATGCAACATCCATACTGGAATAGCCAAAGCGAGTAGGGTTCCCTCCCCTCCCATCTCCAGTAACCCCCCAGCCCTATTCCCCTGTACTAGCTCAGCACATAGGCCTACATACAAAGATTGCAGTAAAAAAATTTTTACAAAAGTATAATACAAAAAAAAACAACAAAAAAAAAACACAGTGATCAGATAATATTTACACATGAATACGGTTTAGATATATCACTTATTACTTATCAAAAATCAACATAACGTATAGAAAAAAATAACAAATTATCAGTCTGAAAGCCCCACATCCAAAGTCACCCCGAATTCCACACATTCCACACACCCTATGCAGGAGAATCTGTCCCCCATACCTCCTTGAACACTGAATGTTTCTTCCATTTACTGGAAGTTATCTTTGCACAAGGAATGTATGAGGACAACTCCCTTTGCCACATTTGTTTGCTCAGAGAATAATTACTCTTCCAATTAAGAGTTATACATTTATTAGCAGTTATAATTGTTAATTTATACTCTTTGTAGTTGGCAATAAAGACACATCTCTTAGAAGTACTAGCGAGGGAATTATTGGAATAGTCAAAGAGATCAATTGGTATATGATTTGAAATATGACATCCTCTGACATGTCAAAAACATATGTACAAGATTCCCCACGTATCACTTTGAAGATGCAAAATATTTTTTTATTGTGAAACAAACAAGAAATATGGCAAAAAAACAGAAAACTTGAGCATGCATAACTATTCACCTCCCCAAAGTCAATACTTTGTAGAGCCACCTTTTGCAGCAATTACAACTGCAAGTCTCTTCGGGTATGTCTCTATAAGCTTGGTACATCTAGCACTGGGATTTTTGCCCATTCTTCAAGGAAAAACTGCTCCAGCTCTTTCAAGTTGGATGGGTTCTGCTGGTGTACGGACATCTTTAATATATACCATAGATTCTCAATTGTAATGAAGTCTGGGCTTTGACTAGGCCATTCCAAACATTTAAATGTTTCCCCTTAAACCCCTCGAGTGTTGCTTTAGCAGTATGCTTAGGGCCATTGTCATGCTGGAAGATGAACCTCCGTCCCAGTCTCAAAATTCTGGAAGACTGAAACAGGTTTCCCTCAAGAATTTCCCTGTATTTAGCTCCATCCATCATTCCTTCAATTCTGACCAGTTTCCCAGTCCCTGACGATGAGCAACACTGGAGCTCTGTCAGAGTGACCGTTGGGTTCTTGGTCACCACCCTGACCAAGGCCCTTCTCCCCCAAATGCTCAGTTTGGCTGGGAAGCCAGCTCTAGGAAGAGTCTTGGTGGTTCCAAACTTCTTCCATTTAAGAATAATGGAGGCCACTGTGTCCTTGGGGACATCCAATGCTGCAAACAATTTTTGGTTCCCTTCCCCAGAATTTTGCCTCGATAGAATCCTATCTCGGAGCTCAACGGTCAATTCCTTCAACCTCATGGCTTGGTTTTTGCTCTGAGATGCACTGTCAACTGTGGGACCTTATATAGACAGGTGTGTGCCTTTCCCAATCAATGTGCAATAAATTGAATTTACAACAGGTGGACTCCAATCAACTTGCAGAAACATCTCAAGGATGATCAATGGAAACAGAATGCATCTGAGCTCAACTTCGAGTCTCATAGCAAAGTGTCTGAACACTTATGTAAATAAGGTACATCTGATTTGTATTTTTTATACATTTGCACACATTTCTAAAAACATGTTTTTGTTTTGTCATTAAGGGGTAGTGTGTGTAGATTGGTGAGGATTTTATTTAATGTTAGAATAAGGTTGTAACTTCACAAAATGTGGAACAGGGTAAAGGGTCTAAAGACTTTTCGAATGCACTGTTTATCTCTCCAACCTGTGTGAGCTAGTATCAACCCCCCCAACTGAGTGAGTAAAGTAACCCAGGCTATCGTCGCAATTACAGCTATGTGGTAACACATTCCCACTTACCAAACACTGCTATGAATCTCCTGAGATAAATGGAATTATCTAAATCAAAAGGAAGTTGTGTATTGCTCTGTTGTTTATCAATATATCAAGACAAACTATAATATACAGGCATAAGGTGAGCCCTTTGCCGGCTCAATAGGATAAAAGTCTTTCTTAGACATCCCCGCATAATACCACTGCATTGGCCTGACTAATTTATGGCTAACTGATTTATGGGTCCTGTTTAGAAGGACGTGCAGTTTATAAAGGCTTCATATAGCCTTCATAAACACTAAATAAATGTGTTACAAATCATCTATAAAAGCATGTTTTGCTTAATAAAGGGTCCATAAATGTGTTATAACTGTGTGACATAATCACCAATGTCAAATGTGACATAACCCACTATGCTGAATATGATATTAACATGTGCTTTCTAAAAGGTGATATGTTGAAGGATGGCATTACACATTACACCTAATCTCATTACACCTAATCTCATTCCCAGGTTAGGTTTTAAATCTAATTAAGAAGATCAATTGTGGAAATGGGCAGGGTTTAGCCATAATATATATATTTTTAAATGTGTTAACTACTGACGATGACAAATACTTTACTCAGGTCACTCCCACTAAGGCCAACTTTTTTTTGCATTTATTTTTTATTTCACCTTGATTTAACCAGGTGGGCCAGTTGAGAACAAGTTCTCATTTACAATTGCGACCTGGCCAAGATAAAGCAAAGCAGTGCGAAAAAAAAACAACAGAGTTACACATGGTATAAACAAACATACAGTCAATAACACAATAGAAAAATCTGTATACAATGTGTGCAAATGAAGTAAGGTCAGGCTATAAATAGACCAATAGTGGCGAAGTAATTACAATTTACACTAGAGTGATATATGTAGATGAGGATGTGCAAGTAGAAATACTGGTGTGCAAAAGAGCAGAAAAATTGAAACAAATATGGGGATGAGGTAGGTAGTTGGTTGGATGGGCTATTTACAGATGGTCTGTGTACAGCTGCAGCGATGGATAAGCTGCTCTGACAGCTGATGCTTAAAGTTAGTGAGGGAGATATAAGTCTATCTTCAGTGATTTTTGCAGTTCGTTCCAGTCATTGGCAGCAGAGAACTGGATGGAACAACTTTGAATGGTTGATATCCCACTCCCCCACTGAAAGATCAGCCACAAAATGTGGGCACCATTGATAACATGTTGTAATCAAGCTCTGGTCTCCAACATGGGAACAGAAGAGGACTACCCGGTGAGGTAGTCTTAGGTTGGACTCCTCCAAATCATCTTGGTTCTGACACAGAAACACAACCTTTGCAGGTCCATTAACACATTTACATATCTTTCAGTAACCTGTGGATCATGAGAGAACCTTCATAAATCAGCAGAATATTAATTACAGAACCTATTTATTGACACTTTATGTAGTAACCTGTAATACTTAGTTTGAAGTGAGACACCTTCGGCCATTCATTACACATCCATAAAGGCTCTATATCGCATGACACTGTACTTCATTTAAAGTCAGACCCCTTTGGCCATTCATAACACATCCATAAAGACTCTATATCGCATGACACTGTACTTCATTTAAAGTCAGACCCCTTTGGCCATTCATAACACATAACGTACATAAAGGTTTACTGATGTAAACCGAACGTATTAACACTTAGGGAATAAACACTAACAGCTTAAACAAATAAAGACATGTTCAAACCATACATTTCCTTTTATTTGTAAAATGTTAAAACAGTACAAATACATTAAGTTTCAAAAAGTCCAGCGACACAATTAGATTGAACGTCACACAGGGCTGTGAATAGTGTAGCTTGACCCTGAGCTGGCGGACAAATGCTTTTTTTTATCTCTCTGCCTGCTGGAGGTACTGCATGTTGGTTACGAGAGGGACAAGACTTTGTCTAGTTATTTCCTTTCTTTAGCCACAGAACCCCTAGCATCAATAATTATAACTCATGGCTCAAGCCGGGGCACAGAGCTTGGTGGAGATCAACATTAGATATCATTGTATGCTGATTACATCTGACTTTATTTAACTGAACCAGAACGTTCTGTATTTTCTTTTACTACTGTTGAACACATATGGGGCTGGTTCAGGATTGAAAGTGAATTTGGAGAAAACTTTACGTTCTACATTTGAGAAGTCATAATTTGAAATTGACGTCATTTAAGTGAATCGGAAATGGACAAAGACATATGAAATACCTGGATGTACGGATTCCATGTAAACTGGAGGAGGAGTATGAAATTAATGACTTTCCTTTAATAGATAAGACTGAATAGGATGTTCAGAGATGGAGATCTCTCCCCATTACTATGTTAGGTAGGGTCAACGTAATCAAAATCAATATACCAACCAATGTTGATATATTTATCCCAGACCCTGACAGTTTCAATTCCATCCAACTTTTAAATAAGATAAATGTCATGCTCTCCAACTTTATTAGGAATGGAAAGACCGAAAGAGTCAAATTGACTGTTTTACACTTACCCTATGAAGCTTGAGGACTTGGACTACCTCATATGAAGATGTATTACTGGGCTGCACAACTGCGTCCACTTAAACAATGGGACAGCAGACTCTCCTTGAGCATGGAGGAGCATCGAAGCCATAATTGTAGTACCTTGTGACCTAAAATATATTCACTGCTTCGTGTCCACGGTATTTAAGAAAGAAAAAAAAAACAGACAATCCAATGATTCTCAATTCCATTCGTGTTTAGCTAAATGTACATACATTCATGAGGTGGAAAGAACCAATATTGCCAGGCACCTCTATTTGGATGAACCCCACCTTACCTCCAGTGTTTAAGTCCTGGTTCCAATGGCATCATGCATTTTGAAAATGTGTACTATGGTGGATCTCTACTGTCATTCAAACAATTACAAGGCCAATTTATTTAAGTTCTTACAAATCAGAAATATTGTTCAATCACTTCCACAGAATCTGGATGAACCTAAGGCATCCAGCTTGAAACAAATGACTGACAGAAGCCGCTATGCCAAAGAAGGTGATTGCCAGCTTACTGTATACCAAGGGTTGATCGAACCTCTACCTGATGGTTCAGAACCTGTAAGATAAAAATGGGAAACAGATCTAAATGAAGAAATTGAGGAGAACCATTGGTTACAGATACTGTATGTGAAAATGTTCATACCTACTCTTACAACCTAAGACAAACACGATTGCAATTTAAGACACTTCATAAGACTGACTCTAATCCCGCCAGAATGCATCTAATGCAGACAGAAATGTCACATCTATGTTGGAGATGCAAAAATCACAAATCACCTATTACATATGTTGTGGTCCTGTGATATATTGCCATCATTTTGGGATAATGTAGAGTATGTGCCATCATTTCATTGTGTCTAGGAATTTATATCCATCCATCTCCATGATTATGTCTGTTGGGAAATGTTAATATTGGTGACCAATATCAAAAGAAGTTTTGAAATCTAGGTCTAATTGCTGCTAAACAAATGTAGAGCCATCGATTGGAAAGCCTTATACTCCCACTCAAAAACAAACTGGAGGACTGAACTATTTATCTATATACCGTTGAATTTGGTACATTGTAAAGACAAAAAGCGGAAGTGTTTGATGAAATTTGTAAACCGTATGTGTTGTATAGTGAGCGTTTTTGTTTTTGTGTTTGTGTTGTGTTGTTTGTGGGATGTTTTTGGAAAAACAATTAAATGAAATAAATTGTCAAAAAAAAAGAAAAAGGTGACAGTGAATGAATGTGTCTGAGAGGGTAGAGACCTGTGGATGGGCATAGAGTCAGTGTGGATGGTTTGTGGGAGAGGGAGTGTGTGAGTGTATGCATACTTGCAGCTCAAATACACTTCCCAAGACAGTGGTCTCATACAGGGAAGTACAGTGACGTTGAGCTAATCACATGAATAAAATGCAGCCTGTAGCTCATTACAAACCCTATTATCCATTAATTAACATGATTACAACGTCTAATAGAACCCAGTAGCCCTCCCCTAACCCCTCTGTCTCTTTTCAACTAGCTCCCTGATCCTCAGTCCCTCCCGTACGTCTCAACATGAAAAGAATAGCACATCAAACGAGGCCTGCTTTCTGGCTCAAATGTGTTGGGGATTCGCAGGTGTAGAATCACGCTGCGTCGGGGACCGGTGGAGACCGCCGCGCAGTGCGACGCTGTAACTCTTCCCCCCTAGGCCTGGCATGACACGCTTCAGCTCGTCGACGCGGTAACAAACCCCTCATTAGGAGAGGGGAGAGACCGGGCTGCACGATGCCTAATTAGGTCCCCATTTCAAAACGGATCTTTCTCTCTTTTCCTCCAGTTTTCACTTTCCCTTCATCAGTGGGGGGAGGGGGGGTGACACAATAGAAAAGCAGGCGCTTATAGGAAGTTTGATGAACAGAAAGGACGTATGCATAGAGAGTGGAGACGAATGGGGAAAGTTGTGGTAACAGTTTTTCTGCCTGTGATATGTGGATGAAGAAGTGTATTCTTTCAGTTTGACAAAGAGATCAAACTCACAAGACATGCTTGTTGCCACAGAATGGAGCAGTGATATGGAAAAAAATGCTCCACTTTGATTGTCAGAGACAAAATATTGTCTGTCATTGTTATATTTTTCATTTCAAAATCTTTACTTTCACCATCTTTGTCAAAAAGGCAGTTCATCATATATTCGTAAGTCTGTCCACATTTCTTATTTCTCCCCACATTAATGAATACATATATGTGTATACAAACGTAAACTGAACCAAAAATACACAAGTGTAGAGTATTGAGATAATTGCATTTCGGATAATAATATTCCAAACCACAATAATAAAATGTTAACAGAAAAAGTTTTTAATTGTGTTCTTTGATAAGGAAATATATTAAGGATGCATAATATGTTGTTTCCAGCTATGGATATGTGAATTATTTGCTACAATAAAGTCATATTTATCATGCATATTCAAACGTCCAAACAATGCACCTTACTTATTAAACATTAATATTATAATTTTGGTAAAATTTGCTTAATGTGTCCGGGGATACATGGAAGATTGCTCATTTGCTTTCATTATTTTCAAATAAACAGAAATATGCCTCTAAAAAAAGAGCCGAATGGACAAAGGAAAAATATTTATAAACTCAAAGATATTACAGTGGTTATATCTATAAAATATATATTCTTATTACTTTTATAGGTTTAAATACTTGATCTTCAAATATCAGACTACAGACTACAACTGGGTTTGATTGGAAAACAAATATTCATGCCATTAAGAAAGTATTTTCTCATTCTGAGGACACTGGGACTTGACGAAAACTGAGCCATCGAGGTCTTTAGAAGAGTCCTTGCACAACATTAAAACACATTCATATTTCTATTTGTGGCACAGCATATGTTTGAAACGTAATACACTACATGCATTTTGTATAATGCTGAGAATAAATATTTTCTCATGGGATATTTGATATAATAACAAAATCTTTAACTGAATTACTCCATGGAACGAGAAATATATTTCCTTTGCCCTCTGTTATTTTGTGGAATATCTGGAAACGTGAAACATTTGTCTTGTCTATTGTCCTTCCCCTTACTTACTAAACTACATATCAATGTGCAATAATACACTAAAACACTAATAGACACACACAGCCGTTGTTGAGACACAAAAGCGATGGTCGGCCTCTATTTGGGTATAAAGCAAGCAACCCTCCCGCCTCACCCCTCTTCCCCTCATCCCACTCTCCTCCCCTGATTAAATCTACTGCTCCCTGTAGGATTATTAGGATTCTAATTTGATCTGAATTTCAGGAACTTGTTTGCTTGGTTACCTGTCACGGGACATCAGCGTGTCATATTAGTGCTGATGGTATCCCAACCCTAATCTGCTTGAAACAATTTCATTGGGTGCTGGTCTATAAATCATCCTATAATAGGGCTGACACGCGCAGACTTTGCTAGGTAAACAAATCAGCTTTGTTTTATGTTAGGCAGCAATGAACTTGGCTTTATCAACTTCCCATCGATTCACACACACCACAAGGTCAACATCTCTCCAGCTCCTCATCAATAGAAGTATGGCTCTGCAGCACTCAGCAATTAGAATATGAATCAGATAGAGATATCACAATGCATCACACCACTCTTCAACCATTCTGTCTTTATCTGTCTTTATTTTGGGGGTATAAACTCACATCTTATGAAACATTTTCCCAAGCTAATCCTGTATGCATTGCTGTAAGTATAAGATTTGAGGATTCATTTGCAAGCCAAAAGGAAATTAGTTCACTGGTTCCCCAAGGTCACTTAAAATAAACAATTACTTTTAAACGTAATTTTGACATTTGATTAAAATATAACGTTCTGAGGTTTTTTTGTAGTAAATCGTTTAATGTTGTCTGGGTCTGTCGTTGTGGTCTGGCTATGCATGATGTGCAAGTTACACATTTAGAATAACCAGAGCAAAACAACGGTTTGTATTTCATAAACAGAATGAAAATCACATGCTAGTGAATGTAACATTTTTTACATGTAGAAAAGGGATTATATAGCTGACTCTATATTTCAGAGATTTATATTATAGCAGTTGAACTCTAACTGAAAATCAAGTGGATGGATAATGTTGAAGAGTCAAAACTGTGCTCCATTTGACATTTCCATTGAAAACCGTGTTAACGCCTAGGATATGTGCTACGTTTGTTTCGAAGAGGCCGGAAATAGCATCAGGGCCCATATTCATGACGTTTTTCATTGTAGAAACAAGACCAAGAAGTTCCCTGACAGGAAAAATAAAGTTAATCTTATCTAGGATTGCTGATCTAGGATCAGGTTCCCTCTGTCCATCTAATCTTACTCATGATGATCTAAAAGGCTAAACTGATCCTATCTATCAATCACATTTATTTATGAAGCCCGTTTTCACATCAGCCGATGTCACAAAGTGCTGTACCGAAACCCAGCTTAAAACCCCAAACAGCAAGAAATGCAGATGTAGAAGCACTGTGGCTAGGAAAAACTCCCCACTCTGAGGCGCTTTATAAATACGGACCCAGATCATGCTGTATGGATATTGGGTGTAGCAGGATGATGCACGACCCAGCAGACATCGAAAGCACTATACAAAGGGATCCCATCCAGAATGAGAGAAGAGTTATACTCTTCTGTAAAATCTCACACACACACACACACACACACACACACACACACATGCATGCATATACACATGCATACATGCGCAATCACAGGTGACTGCGTGCATGAATGCCCATATGAACAAGCATACCGCTACACCCGCAATAACGTCAGCTAAATATGTGCATGTGACCAATAAAATATGATTTTATGCCCACACAAGCACACACATGCACACATTTATGCCCACACACATATTTAGTCTTGTCACAATACCATAAATATGACTTCAATACTGATACCAGGTTAAGTATCACAATACTCGATACCAAAACCACAGCAAAAAAAAGAACATGTATTAGCTAAAGTCACAGAACAACCACTGGGTTTATTTTTTAAACATTGAACAATATTTTGATAAACGATAGAAGAACTAAAATGACAAATAGAATATCTCCTATTCTATATTCAGTTTCTTTCAGAAATAAAACACTGTATTAAAATAACAGAAGAATACCTTACATTTTCCTTACGCAAAACCATATCTGAGACTAAGAGCGTACCTGTAACGATCTTCTTCATCTGAGGAGGAGTATGAAAGATCGGACCAAAACGCACCATTTTAATGAAATGTAACTGAACACTGAATACAAAATAACCAAATGAAACAACAAAATGAAAATCTAAACAGTTCTGTATGGTGAAACACAGACACAGAAAACAACTACCCACAACCCATAGTGGGAAAACAGGCTGCCTAAGTATGCTTCTCAATCAGAGACAACGATTGACAGCTGCCTCTGATTGGGAACCATACCAGGCCAAACACATAGAAATCTAACACACAGAACAAAACATAGAATGCCCACCCCAACTCACTCCCTGACCAAACTAAAATAGAGACATAAAAAATGAACTAAGGTCAGGATGTGACAGTACCATTGTTTTTACAATTACATCAAAATTGATTTAAAATGTAATTTATTACACATATCAGGATTCATTTGCTCATCTATGTCCATAAAATTAGGTCAAACGAGACTCATTAGACCTATAATTCATTATTCATTACAGCTATGTATTGTATGTATTAAATGAATAGTTTAGTTCCAAAACGACAAAAAAACAACACTTTAAAGCTCATTTCTGAAGCTTCTGTATTTGCAATAGTCTATTCTACACAGCATAGAAAAATAGTACTACAGTATGAGTCATAATACCCATAAAACCTAGCGATCAAATAAGGAAATGGTTCCAATTGTTTTTCCGCCATTCATTTTATCTCATAGGGGATTTTAGAAACACTTAAAACAAGGGCTGTTTTTTGTGTAGGCTTGGTGTGATGTTTGGAGAACCGTATACATCTCTCTAGGACAATGTGACTTTTATCAATATATTAGCCTGTATTTACCCTCCAAAATGAAATGCTAATTAGTTGCTAATTTGGCTATCATAAAGAACTACAAATGCCACGATGATCTGGTCGAGACTGCCGAATCAAGGCAAAGAGAAGAATCTCTGGATTAACTATCTAATGTTAGCTACATTTAGTCATACATAAATTGGCTACATTTCTTTAAATTGACACTTCTGTGAACTGTTCAATTGACACAATACCTGTTAGCGGAGGTACCATCTAGAGATTATGTGCAGGAGTTTGCAGAGATGTGTAGTCTGGCATGATGTCTACTTTGATGCTAATTAGAATTTTCAAATCTGCAAGTAAATAGAGCCGATTATATTGATAAAAGTCGCCTTGTCCGAGAGAGATTTACATGGTTATCAAAACGTCACGCGAGGGTAAGCCTACACAAAACACAGACCTTATTTTTTAAATGTATTTTGTAATTTAATTTTACATTTTTTGTTAGCCCTTTTTCGTCCCATCGCTGCAACTCCCTCTCGAGAGCCGTGTGTCCCCCAAAACACAACCCAGCCAAGCCGCACTGCTTCTTGACACAATGCCCGCTTATAACCCGGAAGCTAGCCTCACCAATGTGTCAGTGGAAACACAGTGCATCTAGAGACCGTGTCAGCGTGCATTGCGCCTAGCCCACCACAGGAGTCGCTAGTGTGTGATAGGACAAGAACCTATCTGTCGGCCAAACTCTCCCCTAACCCAGACAATGCTGGGCCAATTGTGTGCCACCCCATGGGTATCCTGGTCGCGGCCGGCTGCCACAGAACTTGGACTCAAACCAGGATCTCTAGATGCAGTGCCTTAGTCCACTGCGCCACTCAGGAGGCCACAGCCCTTATTTGAAGTATTTCTAAAACTCCCTGTGATGAATTCCCTATGAATGGTGGAAAAACGATTGGAAGCATTGCCCTGTATGACTACTAGGTTTTATGGGTCTTATGACACCATCCCTGTGGGGATTTTACACCGCATACTACAATTCCCAGAGTGCATTCAACTCCCAGGGTGCAATGCTCTGCCCAGGGCTGCTGGCTGGCTAGTGGCTACTGCTACAAAGCCCAGCTCAGACAAATGTGAAGTAGTCTAAATACACTGCTCAAAAAAATAAAGGGAACACTTAAACAACACAATGTAACTCCAAGTCAATCACACTTCTGTGAAATCAAACTGTCCACTTAGGAAACAAGACTGATTGACAATAAATTGCACATGCTGTTGTACAAATGGAATAGACAACAGGTGGAAATTGTAGGCAATTAGCAAGACACCCCCAATAAAGGAGTGGTTCTGCAGGTGGTGACCACAGACCACTTCTCACTTCCTATGCTTCCTGGCTGATGTTTTGGTCACTTTTGAATGCTGGTGGTGCTTTCACTCTAGCGGTAGCATGAGACGGAGTCTACAACTCAAACAAGTGGCTCTGGTAGTGCAGCTCATCCAGGATGGCACATCAATGCGAGCTGTGGCAAGAAGGTTTGCTGTGTCTGTCAGTGTAGTGTCCAGAGCATGGAGGCCTTACCAGGAGACAGGCCAGTACATCAAGAGACGTGGAGGAGGCCGTAGGAGGGCAACAACCCAGCAGCAGGACCGCTACCTCCGCCTTTGTTCAAGGAGGAGCAGGAGGAGCACTGCCAGAGCCCGGCAAAATGACCTCCAGCAGGCCACAAATGTGCATGTGTCTGCTCAAATGGTCAGAAACAGACTATGAGGGTGGTATGAGGGCCCGACGTCCACAGGTGGGGGTTGTGCTTACAACCCAACATCGTGCAGTACGTTTGGCATTTGCCAGAGAACACCAAGATTGGCAAATTCGCCACTGGCGCCCTGTGAAAGCAGGTTCACACTGAGCATATGTGACAGACGTGAAAGAGTCTGGAGACGCCGTGGAGAACGTTCTGCTGCCTGCAACATCCTCCAGCATGACCGGTTTGGCGGTGGGTCAGTCATGGTGTGGGGTGGCATTTCTTTGGGGGGCCGCACAGCCCTCCATGTGCTCGCCAGAGGTAGCCATTAGGTACCGAGATGAGATCCTCAGACTCCTTGTGAGACCATATGCTGGTGCGGTTGGCCCTGGGTTCCTCCTAATGCAAGACAATGCTAGACCTCATGTGGCTGGAGTGTGTCAGCAGTTCCTGCAAGAGGAAGGCATTGATGCTATGGACTGGCCCGCCCGTTCCCCAGACCTGAATCCAATTGAGCACATCTGGGACATCATGTCTCGCTCCATCCACCAACGCCACGTTGCAACACAGACTGTCCAGGAGTTGGCAGATGCTTTAGTCCAGGTCTGGGAGGAGATCCCTCAGGAGACCATCCGCCACCTCATCCGGAGCATGCCCAGGCGTTGTAGAGAGGTCATACAGGCACGTGGAGGCCACACACACTACTGAGCCTCATTTTGACTTGTTTTAAGGACATTACATCAAAGTCGGATCAGCCTGTAGTGTGGTTTTCCACTTTAATTTTGAGTGTGACTCCAAATCCAGACCTCCATGGGTTGATAAATTTGATTTCCATTGATCATTTTTGTGTGATTATGTTGTCAGCATATTCAACTATGTAAAGAAACAAGTATTTAATAAGGAATATTTCATTCATTCAGATCTAGGATGTGTTATTTTAATGTTCCCTTTATTTTTTTTAGCAGTGTATATTGCTGTCATAGCTAAGTCACATTACTTTTGGGTTGTAATCATATTATAATGCTCAGATGAATGTCATGCTGAATATATGTTTATGCCATTGTCACTCAAAAGTAATTTGAATTTAGTTGCTAGAAGAATAACGTTATAATACAAATGTCATGTGTAAAATCATGTTTTATGTTGTTTTGGAAATAAACTGCATCGCTTTGTAACAACTTTGGTTGATTTGGTGGACTGGTGCTCATCATCTGCTCTGTAAGCTGTCCGAATTTTCTCTCACTTGTATCTCAAAAGTGGCTCGCACTTTGTCACCTGCGTGGGCAAGCACAAGTAGCCGGACTGGCTTACTACTGCCACCTTGAGAAGACTCAAACAAATCACTAGACATACTCGCGATCCTCTCAATCCGTACATGACCTGAGAGAGTAACTATAATTCTAGAACGCACCGTTTTTCATATTCTAGTATCGAAAAAGATGCTGATGTTTTGGTATACCATGCAACACTAGCATACGTACACAGAAACAAACATACCGAGTTCTTTTTTGTCTTGTCATTTGGGCCAGATGGAATCTGCAGGGACATTTTATAGTGTTGTCTATCAATTATTGTCAATAAAACTGTTTCGAACAGTATTTGGTTTGATTTGAATTGTTTCTACAGGTAGGTTTAGTCCTTTTAGGTTCTATCTAGAACCTAAAAAGGTTATTTGACTGTCCCCAAAGGAGAACCCCTTTAATAACCCTTTTTGGTTCAAGGTAGAACTCTTTTGGGTTCCATGTAGAATCCTTTCCACAAACACTTTTTTGAGTGTATAATTTCAGACAATTCTCCCTCTGGCAGATTCCATCTGTCTTCCTCATTCTCCCATTGCAAAATGCTACCTTACATCACATCTATGATATGTGTGTGCAATTGCTAATGTATTAATAATTTAAGCTGTAACAAATGCTTGTATATAACCTTGTTCAGTTAGGATCATGTGTCTGTTCTGATTCTACTTTTTTCCTGCTCAATAAATAACAACATGTCTGTCGGGTCTGTGTAATATATTCCTTGTTGTTATCGCTTTAACAAAACAGAACTACTACATGTAATATTACGTAAACTAATCTAATGTAATATTGGCACGCAAGGCCTAAACTTTAAGCAGCGTTGTTGCTCTAGCCTTGTCCAGAGCTACAGAGAGAAAGAGGGACAGACAGATAGAAACATGTAAAAGAGAGAGAACACGTGCATGAGAGAGAGAGAGACTAAGTGGAGCAGCAAAACAAGAGCAAGAGAGCTAACCCGTTCAGTGTGGTGTCATGAGATCTTTTCACACCAATACATCTCCCTAATGCAGGCAATTTCCTGCAGCTTTGCACCCTGAGAGGGGGTTTGACCTCCACGGGCGACACTTTGGAGGGAATTGTAATGTTTGCCAATAAGGAGAGGATTAAACACATGTCAGGGAGCAGGTAACGCATGCAGCTCATGTGCCGTGGGCCCTGAGACCGCTCTTTTTCACCAAACGGAATCTTTAACGGAATGATTGTTTCAAGCGTATTTTCTTTGTTGTGTATTACTTTGTAGAATATCTGAATAGGATCTGGGTTGATGAGTGGTCTTTTTGTGTCTTGGCTAAAAACTGTGTTCCCATGCATGTATGGGGGTGTGCACACATGCAAGTATGTATTTAGCCGGAAAGACACAAAAAGTACACTTAGCAACTCAAATCCATGCACACGCATGCACACACATGCGCACACACACACACACACTGTTATGTGCTGTAGAACTAGGCCTGCATTCTACCACAGGCTCCTATTGTAGCTCGTCATTCACCTCCTCTCCACAAACCTGACCTCTATCTCACTGGGCAAAGCCTGGAAATCTGCAGAAAAAGAGGCCATATTCAAAATGCATACATATGATTAATATGACAAATATGTCAGGTTAGGAACGTCTAGGAACGTCTAAGTGGTATGGCTTGAATGAATAATCATAGCCAAAGCAATTCACAAGTTGTCATGAAAGGGAGATGCAATTGTCACAATGTGTGTTTAATGTTTTGGGGGGAAGTGTTTTGTGGTGGTGTTTGTGCTATCATATTTTTGCAGGTAAACTTTGTGGCTCTTTGCGACACCTCCAAAATTACTCCTGGCACTCGGAGGGTAATCTTCTCAATTACCTCATCTGTGTCTCTGTGTCTGGTAGGCTCTTTGCCATCTAATTCGTCCCAAAAACCTTAATAGTTAATAGTTGACATTGAGAGATAAACAAGAAGGGGGAACTCCTGAAATCCTCAGGAGGCCTGGAGAGGAAGAGGGAGAGACGAAGACAGAGAGGAAAGGCAAAGGCAGAGCCCAAACTCCTTTAACTCTTCAGCTGTAAGGAACGATGGGTGCTCAGTAGAGAATGACAGCAATCACATCTCTCCTTCTCTCTCTCTTAGTCGACATCACAACAGGGAAACCAACCCAACCATTATAAAGGGAGACTATCCGTCCTCCTTCCTTATTTTCCCCACAACAAGGCACCTACCTCTGTCTCAGTTAGTGAACGATTGTTTACTCTGAGCGATGTGCTACTATGACAGTTCAACAACCCACACCACTGGTTTGCGGCTACTGGTGAAATATAGTAAACCAGTAAATTCTTGATTCTGTCTAAGGAAGATATAACAACAGTTCAGTACATTGAACACAGTTGTTTCAGTGTCACAGTATTTGACAGTCTCTACTTCTTCAGATAGTTCAAAGACTTTTAGGGCAGTTCATTTTAGATCATGCCGGTCTGATTCAAAAGTTGATCGGAGAACATTTGGTGTGCCTCTGACAAATCAACAGTAATGTTCTCCTGGCTGAACTGAACTGCTATAAAACACAATGACTCAGTCACAGCTTGGACGGGTCACTAATAGAGCGTGGTACATAAATTATACTCAGACAATTTCCCTACTGTACTATATATTATGTGTCTCTATACTCTCAGTGATGACCCTTCTTGCGTTTTTATTGGATAATAAATATTGATAGCCAATAGGGAAGATTAACTATAAAAATGTGTTGAAGGTCTGCATTTTTTCCCTGTATGTTCCTTCCTCTCCTACACTCATCTATATCCTTTTCTCCTTCCCTCCTCCTCTCCTCACAATTTCTCTCTTTTAGGCTCCTCTCATATCCCTCTTTCTCCTTTCTTCAGAGTGGTCAATAGGATGATTGTGAATGGAAACACAATAAAAAGGCGGACATATATAACTCCCTTCTCCTCTTCTCTCCTTTTTCTCTCTTCTCCTCCCCTCTTTTCTTCCGAACTGGACACGATTACTCTCTGTCTCCCTCCATCCTACTCTCTCTGTGGTTGACAGGCCCTGTCTGCCCTAACCTGAGTTTAAAGTGACTCTAATTCTCATGTCCGCAGACAAGGATCTGCAGCCATGGACAGAGCCGTGCCGCCGAGTGCCCTTATTGACATTGACGTTTATGCAAAAATTGACTTTTTGAATTGGCAGGTCACGTCACCCGGTGCTAAGCATGCATACCTAATGAGGGCTAAAGCTTTTTAGGGCCCGGTAAGACACAGCCACCTGACAGGTAGGGTTTGGGAGGTCTGGGTAATGATTATATTCCCCACCTCATCCCCTGAACATTGAATGGATGTAGATGATTGTGTTAGGTAAAGGCAGGGCATTTGGCAAAATGTTCAATGCTCAATACCATTAGATTGAATGCAGTACAGTGTCATTTCAGCTGAAGGTTAATTCATGCTCTCCCAAACCTATCAGGGCTGTATCTTTTGCTTTATTTTAAAGAACGGGATCGATTTCTAGACACAGCCACACCACATACATTCTGTAGTCGTTGAAAGTCGTATTTTTCCATTCTTTCATTCATGCATTCCTTTGTTCATGTATGCATACATTTATTCATTCATGTATTCATTCATTCACTCATATTTGTAAATACAAATAAAATACAAAATAAGTCAAGGCTGTGGCTTTGCTCCAATTTTGACAGACAATAAAGAAAAAGATTCTTCAGCAGCAGGTATTTTCGGAAAACATAAATCACTTAAATCACTCATATTCACTTAAATCACTGTACGTTGAAAACGTATGAACAAAGAGCACATTGGGTGTTCAATACAATAAAGATAATGACAAACTCATGTGTCTACATTCATACGTACAGGTACACAGGTGACCTGAACGCAGACCTTATGGAATTGACTCAAGACCTCCATTTCAACTATAAGAGAAGGGTACATTTAAATAGCTTTGTTTCTTTTCTATGGGTTTCAGCTGCTGGCCCCCCAGAGGTGAAAATACTTGGCTTTGGTAAGACGCACATACTCCGCCTTTGAATACAGCCTGTGAACGCCTGTGGGCCTATAAATGCTTCTCAGAGAGAGAAAGTTAAGCTGTCCCATTGAATTGATTGAACATTCATGAAACTAAAGCAACCCTCCCTCCCCCTCACATCTGGAAATGACTTCCAGACATCTTCGAAGCCGCGAATGTTCCACAGCCGCGAGGAGCCCTACCTTCTCGTCAGGTGCTCAGCTTTTTGCCTACAGGCAAAATTGAATTGTTAAATCTCCAATGAATGGAGGAGAAATGTTTTACGGCTCATATCTTCATCCATACATGAATTCTGATATTATGTTTATTGGTTTAATTAAACAATTATACACAATTTATAATTTTGTAATTATGATTTGGAAAAATTGCTCCATAGTCACACTTAATCATATTACATCTGTTGCAGTTCTAATTTAATAAATTGCTGGTAGTTGCATTTATTATGCTACAAATAACAACAGCATCTTAAGACCAAAAGGCAATGTACCTTTAAAGTTAGGAAATTAGTAATGTAGTGCATGGAACCGTTTTTAAAAATATTTTTGCTCTGTTTAAATCCCATCCTCTGGTGACCACACAGTGACTCATCTGCTTTGTGAGAACATGCAAAGCCTTTCTTTTCAATGACTTACTCCACTTTTATACAGCCTTATTCTTTTCATTGTCACACATTCAACCAAAAGGGGCCTATTATTTTTGCTCTGACAGTATACTTAAGTCGAATTAATTTCAAGTTGTCCTCATATTCATTCCAAGGTCTGTACATTGACAACCTCAGAAAAGAGCGATATTGAAAGTCATTGTCCATGTAACGGGGAGAGAGAGTCAAACAATCTCTAGAAAGAGCATTGATCAAAATCTATGTGAGAAGATCAATACAACTGGGACAAGTACTTTGAATCGGCCAAGAGAACTGATTACGACCAATTCTCCTCACATGAGTCTGTCATTGTCCTGCTGTACAAGGAGTCAGGTTTGTGTGTGTGTGTGTGTATGTGTGTACGTGTGTGTGTGTGAGTGTATGAACAGATAGTTTATCGCCACAGAGCTCTTCTCACAAGATGCTGTCCAACAGCATACATTTCCACATCCCTCCATTAAAGCACAATGTCTCTCCCAAGGTTACAGCCAGGCCACAGCAACAACAACAGATAGGTCAGATATAAGCTATAATATATAATAATATATAATAATAATGATAATTTGGCAGATAAAGAAACCGGTGTCAGGGCGAAGACCCCAACATCCTTGTTCGGTCCAAGTCACATTTTAATCAATTAGTTTGGTTTTAATAACACTCACCATTAAGGGACCTCTCATTTGCATCATTCATGACACCGCGGCGCTGATGTCAGAAATAAAATGCAACAAATTAGAAATAACAAGTTTAAGACAGTGTGATTCAATTATGGGCCGGAGAAACATTGGGGCATGCATAATTAAAGGGCCAGCATGGCAAGACACATGTCAGCCCTGTCAGCCAGACTACAGCTATTGGATTTGGCCTGTCACACACACTCAAATCAATCCCGTAAAAATTACAGGTTACATTGATTTTTTTTATGTGTGTGTGTGTGTGTGTGTGCGTGTGTGTACGTGCGTGCGTGTGTGTACGTGCGTGCGTGTGTGTTACAGTGACAGAGAAGAGCAGACACAAAAAAAAGACAAAGTAGAGTCACTGAGGTTAATCTGTTAGTGTCTTTTGTAAATTAAAGTAAATCTGACTTCTATCAATGAGTCGTATCGATCCAGGTCTATTACGTGTATTACTATTTAAACATAGCACAGCCTCTAAAGGGGAATCTCTCATTTGTGGTCTGATCTCGACTGTGCTTCAATCTCAATCTGTCCCCGTTCCCATTCCCCAAGAAACAGTACTGTGAATTATAATGACAGGAGTCATTCCAACACATACACATTAACAAACAGAATTTCTACATCCAGGGAGAGGACTCGCCCTGGAGAACACCCCAGAAAGAGAGCCTTTGGTTGGGGTTGATCTGCTCCAGCTCTGGCCTGCTGATGGCTGGTGCTGGACCCATGGCATTTGGGGCCCGGTGTGAAAAATGTGTACAGTGTGTGCATGCTTACGTGCCTATGTGTGAGTGAGAGAGAGAGAGAGAGAGAGAGAGAGAGAGATTGTTAATTTTGTTTATTTCACTTTTGTATATTATCTACCTCACTTGCTTTGGCAATGTTAACACGTGTTTCCCATGCCAATAAAGCACCTTGAATAGAATTGAATTGAGAGAGAGAGAGAGAGAGACAGAGAGACAGAGAGACAGGGAGAGAGAGAATGTGTGTGCGTGTGTTAATATGTGTGTCTTATACGGTATATGTGTGTGCCTGAGTTAGATATAAATCAAGGCTAGGAGGGCCATCCAGGGGTGATGGCTGCGGCCACATCTGGAGTCTGCAGCTGAGGTCTGAGACACTGAGTGGAGATGAAGTGTGCTGCAGGCCAACACACTGGGCTCTCAGGCCAAAGCATCATTATGGATATGACTGCAGTTTTTAATGTGTCATTAGTATCATCACCACTATAAACTGTACGACTCACCATATGCCCTGAAGGTACTGTGTATTTACCCAAATGAATGGATAGATAACAGTAAGGAAGTTACAGGGTCTGTAGTATATATTTACATGGACAGTGTGTGTGTGTGTGTGTGTGTGTGTGTGTGTGTGTGTGTGTGTGTGTGTGTGTGTGTGTGTGTGTGTGTGTGTGTGTGTGTGTGTGTGTGTGTGTGTGTGTGTGTGTGTGTGTGAAAACCTTTGTGCTTGTATAGGTGTGTATGCGTATGCACGTTTGTGCTTTTGTCAAATTGGATATATCTGGTTGGGTGAGTGTCACGTTCTGACCTTAGTTCCTTTGTTTTGTCTTTGTTTTGGTATGGTCAGGGCATGAGTTGGGGTGTGCAGTCTATGTTTGTTTATCTGTGTTGGTTTTTGAGTTTGGCCTGGTATGGTTCTCAATCAGAGGCAGGTATCGTTAGTTGTCTCTGATTGAGAATCATACTTAGGTAGCTTTTTTCCACCTGTGTTTGGTAGGTGTTCATTTTCTGTTTTGCGTGTCGTCACTAGACAGGACTGTTTCGTTTGTTCGTTCTTCCTAGTTGTTATTTTGTTTAGTGTTCAGTTTGATTATATTAAAAATCATGAACACTTACCACGCTGCACCTTGGTCCTCACCTTCTTCCACCAACGACGATCGTTACAGAGAGCCAGCCATCATACTTATGTTGGTGTTGTTCACCACATTATTATGATTATTTTTTACCTTTATTTAACTAGGCATGTCAGTTAAAACCTCTCTGGGATAGGGGGACGCAAATGTCCCACTTGGCCAATTGCCAGGGAAAATGCAGAGTGCCAGATTCAAATAAAATTCAAACTTTCATTAAATCACACATGCAAGATAGCAAATTCGTTGTGAATCCAGCCAACATGTCAGATTTCAAAAATGCTTTTCGGCGAAAGTTTAAGAAGCTATTATCTGATGATAGCACAGCGGTAAACAAAGAGAGTAGAATATTTTAACCCTGCAGGCGCTACACAAAACGCAGAAATATAATATAAAACATGCCTTACCTTTGACGAGCTTCTTTTGTTGGCACTCCAATATGTCCCATAAACATCACAAATGGTCCTTTTGTTCGATTAATTCCGTCCATATTTGGCGCGTTTGATCCAGAAAAAAAACAGCTTCTAATTTGCGCAAAGTCACTACAAAATATCTCAAAAGTTACCTGTAAACCTTGCCAAAACATTTCAAAATACTTTTGTAATACAACTTTAGGTATTTTCAAACGTTAATAATCGATCAAATTGAAGACGGGTCTATCTGTTTTCAATACAGGAAGACAACAAACAAAGCTTCTTTTCAAGTCTTGCGCAGTTCCTAGATGGCCATACTTCTTCATTGCACAAAGGAATAACCTCAACCAAAGACTGGTGACATACAGTGGAAGTGGTAGGAACTGAAAACAAGTTCCTAAGAAATATCGTTTCCCAATGAGAACTCACAACACAGACAGAGACCTAAAAAACAAAACATTCTGAACGGTTAGTCCTCGGGGTTTTGCCTGCTACATAAGTTCTGTTATACTCACAGACATGATTCAAACAGTTTTATAAACTTCAGAGTGTTTCCTATCCAAATCTACTAATAATATGCATATCTTATATTCTTGGCATGAATAGCACAGAAGTTGAAATTGGGCGCGCTATTTATCCAAAAGTGAAAATGCTGCCCCCTATATTCTTATTTACAATGACGGCCTAGGAACAGTGGATTAACCGCCTTGTTCAGGGGCAGAACGACAGATTTTTACCTTGTCAGCTCAAGGATTCATTCTAGCAACCTTTCGGTTACTGGCCCAACGCTCTAACCACTAGGCTACCTGCCGATGAACATTACTGTACATCAACAACAATAACAAACAAACACATAAACAAACTACAGTACACAGTGGGGACGGACTGGTGCAGCTCAAGACAACTGGATAGGACTTTAGTGATGCGAACTAAACCTGTAACAATAGCTTTAGTATAGTTGTGGTTACAACCAGTTAGCTGCATTAATACAGTTGGTTACAGACTGTGAGCTTAGAAGTTGATTGTCTTGGGCAATTTTTTTAAAGAGTTTTTTGTGTGTGTGTATGAGAGAGAGAGAGAGAGAGAGAGAGAGAGAGAGAGAGAGAGAGAGAGAGAGAGAGAGAGAATCTGTGTTTGTGAGACAAAAGTGTCTGTCGGGTATGAAGCGTACTCTCTCTTATGAAAAACGTTGCTGAACTATAATTATCCCACAACGTCAGGGATTGAAAGCTGAGGAAGTGGAATAACGTCAGTATGAGCTGGAAAACACCCCCTTAATACTTATTTAATTAAACAATCGCAAACACATTCCATAAAACACTCCCTGTTAATACGCTTTGTTAAACAAACCCACATCAAGGAAATCTGCTGCCATGTGAGTATTTTTTAAACATTATTTCCCATGGGGCTGTGAAAATGAGGGGTATGTGATATGAGGTCATGGTATAATCACTCTTAGTGTTTCGGAATGTTGGGAAAGTGTCATTCAACTTTACACTGTACATTTTTTGTCTTTGCCACCTTTGTTTCATTTCCACCTCATTTGAACCTCTGTGAAAGGGTTAGTCATCTGTCACTCCATCAAAAAGTTCTGGCCCTATCTCTCTGTCTCACACATTCGCTCACGAACAACAAACTGACATGGAGAATCGATAAACACGAAAGTGCTAATCTTGACATCCAAACATTTCGTTTCCACTCAAACCATTTCTCCGTAGTGGTGAAATATCTACTGTATTTCCAGTTTTGTAGAGCTTGAGTGTATCCAAAATGGCACCTTTATAACCTTTATAATTCCCTTTATAAGGCACTACTTTTGACTAGGACACATAGAGTTCTGTTTCCTAGGTAGTGCAATAAAGGGGATAGGGTGCCATTTGGCCAGTGTTGTAAGGAGGAAAGTTGTTTGTAAACTTTGAGACAGAGCCACACGTTGCCTTCATAGCCAGTCGTTCCTGACTGGAGTAATGACTAATGACCGAGGACCAATAGCTCCCCGAAGCATCGTCACAATCTCTCCTTCTCAGAGTGCCTAATTGTAGCCAGACATGCTAACCTCCAAGTGGCCCTCTGTCCTTTGTGTAACCCTGGGGCTTCATTCTCTCTCTCTCTCTCTCTCTCTCTCTATGTCTCTCTGTCTCTCTCAATTCAATTCAATGTAATGGCTTTATTGGCATGGTTAACATGTTAACATTGCCAAATCAAGTGAAGTAGATAATGAGCAAAGTGAAATAAACAACAAAAATTAACAGTGAAGATTACACTCACAAAGTTCCAAAAGAATAAAGACATTTCAAATGTCATATGTGCAAATACAATCTTTCTCTCTCCCTCTCCCTCTCTCTCTCTCCCTCTCACACTCTCTCTCTCTCTCTCTCTCTCTTATCACCTTCTTTTTACCTCTCCCTCTCCCTTATTCTCTTCCTCTTCCTCTTGCTCCATCCATCACTCCCTTCCCCCTCCTCTCTCCTTGTCCCTGACCCCCATCCCCCTCTCTCCCCCTTTCCCTCTCACCCAGCTCCCAACCAACATATGGGAGAATTTTTCAGGCTGATTGCTCCAATCTGATTAAGGGAAGTTATGTAGCTGCCATTTATCGCCACTCTCGTGAACCGGCTAGCAGCTGCATCGCAAAGGTTCCCAATCGAGCCTCTTTTTACTCTACACTCTGTCTGCCTGTTCTGATTCCAGCAGCGCCATTATATCCGCTCAGATCCCCCAGATAGTGCCCTTTGCCAAGGCTGCTCTAGAATCAAAACACTGGCACACAGACATATCTCTGTCTTTTTCCTTGGTGGTTTCAAAACTGCGCCACCGTGCCCACTTAAGACTAGAGTTGCCTTTAATAGTGGAAGTGTAACTCCAAGAGAGAGAGAGAGAGGGAGAGGGAGAGGGAGAGGGAGAGGGAGAGAGAGAGAGAGAGAGAGAGAGAGAGAGAGAGGGAGAGGGAGAGGGAGAGGGAGAGAGAGAGAGAGAGAGAGAGAGAGAGAGGGAGAGGGAGAGGGAGAGGGAGAGGGAGAGGGGGAGAGAGAGAGAGAGAGAGAGAGAGAGAGAGAGAGAGAGAGGGAGAGGGAGAGGGAGAGGGAGAGAGAGAGAGAGAGAGAGAGGGAGGGAGAGAGAGAGAGAGAGAGAGAGAGGGAGGGAGAGAGAGAGAGCGAGAGAGAGAGAGAAAGAGGGAGAGAGAGAGAGAGAGAGAGAGAGAGAGAGAGAGAGAGAGAGAGAGAGAGAGAGAGAGAGAGAGAGAGAGAGAGAGAGAGAGAGAGAGAGAGAGAGAGAGAGAGAGAGAGAGAGAGAGAGAGAGAGAGAGAGAGAGAGAGAGAGAGAGAGAGAGAGAGAGAGAGAGAGAGAATGCACAAGAGGAGAGTGACAGTGTCAGGTGGGGGGAATGAACGAGCCACAACAAACTTTCCTCTGATAAACCCTTTCTTTTCTTTCCATTGCATGTTGTATATTAATGCTGTTAGTTGGGGTTCAACAATAGCAGGATTTAGAGAGTTGGCCTGAGGAGTGGAGTGGAGCGGAGAGCGAAGGAGTGGGGAATTAAAGTGTTTAGCCATCTCTAGACACAGGGGATAAATGAGCCTTGTGGCTTTTCTGTTATCTAATCTCGTTTGCATTTCCTTTCAACAACATGAAAGAGAAATCTAAAAGGCCCTGATTTTGTTTGTTTGGTGAAATTCTCATTTAGAGGGCGGCATGTTTCCACAAGTGGAATTATCCGGTCCTGTGTGTGCGTGTGTGCATAGAATTAGGAGTTAGTAATACTAAATGGACATGAACCTTCTTGATGATGGTCTAAAGCAGGGATTAGCAACGGGATTAACAACCTTGATCCCCCCCCCCCCCCCTAATTTACCAACCTACAATTTTTTTGCTGAAATGGGGTAACTGAGTGACTAACATAAACAAGAAAAAAACACCTTGGGTATTCTTGCAATACTAAATTGAGACCCTGACTGAGCCATCATTTGCCCATCCCTGGTCTAAAGGTCAGATATTTTGTCATGGAATTGGTCAAACATGGTTTGCCAGTGCTGTGACAACAAAATTTTAAATAATGAATTGTAAGATTTTATCGGCACCGTGTGTTTGTTAGCTAGCTAGCCCACCAGTTTTAGAGGAATGATTCAATTAATTTGTCCAATTAATAGCCAATATTCAAATAATGCAGTCAATCCACAGTTTATGCAAATTGTAAATGTAACATGTTTGTATTTATGTATATCAGAAAATACTATATTAAAACAATTTTTACATTTATGGTCTGTTTACATCTATTTTAGAGGCTATTTATACAGAACATTCTATAAAACCTGTATAAACTGTATTTATAATCATATGACAATATTACATGCTTACTGTTATTTCCCTGCATAAGAAGTCTGCATTTTGCCACTACTGCCTGCAATTCATTCTACTGACCAATATGGCTGCCATTTTAACCCCATTCTGGAACTTTGAGGGTTCATGGCCTAGCATTAACATTCACACACACACACAAACAGAATACCCAAGAATACACCAACACAATAAAAATACATAAACTCACTGTAAACTGTCAAAGTCACTGTCAACTGCATTTATTTTCAGCAAACTTAACATGTGTAAATATTTGTATGAACATAACAAGATGCAACAACTGAGACATAAACTGAACAAGTTCCACAGACATGTGACTAACAGAAATTGAATAATGTGTCCCTGAACAAATGTGCGGTCAAAATCAAAAGTAACAGTCAGTATCTGGTGTGGCCACCAGCTGCAAAAGTACTGCAGTGCATCTCCTCCTCATGGACTGTACCAGACTTGCCAGTTCTTGCTGTGAGATGTTACCCCACTCTTCCACCAAGGCACCTGCAAGTTCCCGGACATTTCTGGGGGGAATGGCCCTAGCCCTCACCCTCCGATCCAACAGGTCCCAGATGTGCTCAATGGGATTGAGATCCGAGCTCTTCGCTGGAATTGGCAGAACACTGACATTCCTGTCTTGCAGGAAATCACACACAGAATGAGCAGTATGGCTGGTAGCATTGTCATGCTCGAGGGTCATGTCAGGATGAGCCTGCAGGAAGGGTACCACCTGAGGGGAGGAGGATGTCTTCCCTGTAATGCACAGCGTTGAGATTGGTTGCAATGACAACAAGCTAAGTCCGATGATGCTGTGACACACCGCCCCAGAACAAGACGGACTCTCCACCTCCCAATCGATCCCGCTCCAGAGTACAGGCCTCGACGATAAACGCGAATCAGACCATCACCCCTGGTGAGACAAAACCACGACTCGTCAGTGAAGAACACTTTTGGCCAGTCCTGTCTGGTCCAGCGACGGTGGGTTTGTGCACATATTCGACAGTGTTGCCGGGATGTCTGGTAAGGATGTCTGCCTTACAACCATCCAACAAGCCCTCATTCCAGCCTCTCTCAGCCTATTGCAGACAGTCTGAGCACTGATGGAGGGATTGTGCGTCCCTGGTGTAACTCGGCAGTTGTTGTGGCCATCCTGCACCTGCCCCGCAGGTGTGATGTTCGGATGTACCGATACTGTGCAGGTGTTGTAACACATACTGCAGAAGACGGAGAGGTGTCAATCACTCTGCTGTAGTAGTGGTGTTTCCGCCTTCTTATTCAGAGCCTTGTTCTTGAATTTTGATGTGTGTGACCTCACAATGTCATCACAATGGATAATTATATACAGCACGCCACTGGGTGTAGAAACATGTTTTTGTGTAATTGTCCTTTTATTCCAGAAGAGTTATAGCAGAGTTCAGTCTTTTTTAAAATGTTGTATTAGAATCGTTTCAAAACAACTAAAATATGGTAATTTAGCAGACACCAGAGCAACTTACAGAACTGTCAACATTGACAGTGACTCATATTCAATGTGGCCTGTGCCGGAATAAAACCCACAACTGTGATGTTGCAAGCACCACGGTCTAAACGTTTGAGCCATTGGAACCACTTGTTTTTAACCTTTGGCGTTAGCAAAAACATTTTCTGATTTATAGATTGGAAATGGACAGAAAAGGTGTTTGTATTGGACGCAAATGGGTTCTTTGTGTTAGTGACCTGGAAAAAGCTACTTCTAGGTGATTTATGTAGACAGGCAGGTCTGGCTCTCTTCAGTCTTAAGCTCCGAGCATGCCATTACTGGAGGTGACGAGGAAAAGCCATGGTAATCACTTAGATTCGGATTGACATTCATACAAAAAAATAAAACAAATTAGACGAACAAAATAATACACACAGCGAAATAAATCATATTAACGATGCTTTGAATGACAAAAAGACATTAAAGCAAATGGAAGCGAAAGCGGAATGAGGCAGGTACTGAGCTGTCTTCAAAAACATTACGAGCTGTCTTCAAAAACATGTTGAGAACGACCAGGCTCACTAATATAAGCAATGAAGAGAATATCTTTGTTCCTTTCTCTCCATAATGTGTCATTACGTAAGTCAACATCTAAGACCTTTCCACTTTGGGTGCAATGTCTGTTAATGCAATTTATAACTATCGTCTGGAATATTTAGTGTCAGTCATTTCAACGGCTATATTGAATCACATCATTATTTCAGCATCTGAAGTTATATAAAATAACTTCAATGGAATATATGGTACTTTTTTGGAATTTGATAACATGTTGAAGAAGACAATGTTTGTATGGAACATTATATTTTATCAGAGACAATTAAAACCTGTCGATATGTCATTTTAGAAATATTTACACTTTTTTGATAAAGTCCAAGATTATAGTTTCCTCCATTTTGGTAAAGCATTGACATGAATATAATATATTATATTATCCCTTCCGCTCTCTTCCTGTACAGCTAACTAGCTAGAACACAGCTCACCAAGTGGTAGCTAGCTAGCTGAATTGGAAAAATCATGCCAGCCTGTCATGTGCTATGACCACGGACCGCAGGAGGTTTGGGGAGGTTTGGGGAGAACGGGCTCGTGGTAATGACTGGAGTGGAATTGGTGGAATGGTATCAAATACATCAAACACATGGTTTATACAGTGGGGAGAACAAGTGTTTGATACACTGCTGATTTTGCAGGTTTTCCTACTTACAAAGTATGTAGAGGTCTGTAATTTTTATCATAGGTACACTTCAACTGTGAGAGACGAAAACAACTGTGAGAAACAGTTAATACAGGTAATGAGTGGAGAACTAACAGGTCTGTGAGAGCCGGAATTCTTACTGGTTGGTAGGTGATCAAATACTTATGTCATGCAATAAAATGCAAATTAATTACTTAAAAATCATAGAATGTGATTTTCTGCATTTTTGTTTAAGATTCCGTCCCTCACAGTTGAAGTGTACCTATGATAAAAATTACAGACCTCTACATGCTTTGTAAGCCCTTTCGGGAGAAGCAAACACACACAGGGTCATGGCTAGAAGTAATCTAGCTTCTGTCAAATTAATGTCAGATTTGACTTTTTGTAGCAGTTTAGGAGAATTTACGCAGCAGGTTAGGAGAATTAACATAGCAGGTTAGGAAAATTAGATTAGAGATTAGGATTATCTAAAACTCTAAACATTTAAACGTTTGTTGTTAATTTTCTAGCTAGCTAGCACAAACCTTCGTAGTTCAGACATTATTTGACACTAACATCATGAATCGGACACATCAATCATCACACACATTTTAAAAACGCTATAACTACCCTTATACACTAACACTGGAGACATATTAGACAACTTCAACCTGTTAAAAGTTTTGATCTTGTGGCTAGCAAGTAGCAATGGTAAGGTTCGCTAGCATTGTTCAGCCCATAGAAAGCCAGTCAGCGAATAACTTTAGCTTGCTTGCTGTCAAAATAGCTAATCAAATGTATGTTTGAGTTATAAATGAATAAGTTAGCTAATTATAGGCTGACCATTTTCTTACCCCACTGAAGTTATAATTTTTTTTTGTCGTCTATTTACATAGTAGGGTATATCAAATGCAACATGTTCTCATGTAAAGATAAAGAAAACAGAGAGCATGCACCAAATGTATTTTACAGGACAATATAATGAATGAAACAAACATGCCATGGCTTTGTGAATTGTGAAGATGTCTTTTATCCCTCTCTGTACCCTGGTGGAGTGGAACAATTATTGTTCAGCATTATAGTAGCATGATTCTGATTGTCGTTCTGGATAGCTGAACCCCTGTAAATAGCGAAAGGACATTTAGATGTCAGTGGGACAGTTTTCCAACCACAACATTCTAAAACACTCACAGTGGGCTATGATTTTTAAAACTTGAGATCCTAGGGAGGATAAATGACCTGTTGAACTACAGCACCCTTGTACTAGTTCATATGAATTTGAGACTTAAAGGGGGGGGGGGGGGGGGGGGTTAAAATTGACAGTACATGCTGGGGGTCATGCCTGTACTGAAGAGCAAGTGGGCAGGCAACGCCAGAGACACCTACATGGGATTTTGTTGTTAAGTTAATGAAACCAACTTTTTCCACATTTTGTTAAGTTAGACTTATTCTAAAATGCATCAAATAAACAAATTCATTTGCAATTTACACAAAATACACCACAATGACAAAGCGAAAACAGGTATAAAGTATATACAAAAAAAATTGAATACCTTATTTATGTAATTATTCAGACCCTTTGCTATGTAATATCAAATCAAATCAAATCAAATTTACTTGTCACATACACATGGTTAGCAGATGTTAATGCGAGTGTAGCGAAATGCTTGTGCTTCTAGTTCCTACAATGCAGTAATAACCAACAAGTAATCTAACTAACAATTCCAAAACTACTGTCTTATACACACAAGTGTAAGGGGATAAAGAATATGTACATAAAGATATATGAATGAGTGATGGTACAGAGCGGCATAGGCAAGATACAGTAGATGGTATCGAGTACAGTATATACATATGAGATGAGTATGTAAACAAAGTGGCATAGTTCAAGTGGCTAGTGATACATGTATTACATAAAGATGCATTAGATGATATAGAGTACAGTATATACGTATACATATGAGATGAATAATGTAGGGTATGTAAACATTATATTAGGTAGCATTGTTTAAAGTGGCTAGTGATATATTTTACATAATTTCCCATCAATTACCATTATTAACGTTGCTGGAGTTGAGTCAGTGTGTTGGCAGCAGCCACTCAATGTTAGTGGTGGCTGTTTAACAGTCTGATGGCCTTGAGATAGAAGCTGTTTTTCAGTCTCTCGGTCCCAGCTATGATGCACCTGTACTGACCTCGCCTTCTGGATGATAGTGGGGTGAACAGGCAGTGGCTCGGGTGGTTGTTGTCCTTGATGATCTTTATGGCCTTCCTGTAACATCGGGTGGTGTAGGTGTCCTGGAGGGCAGGTAGTTTGCCCCCGGTGATGCGTTGTGCAGACCTCACTACCCTCTGGAGAGCCTTACAGTTGTGGGCGGTGATACAGCGAGCCAGGATGCTCTCGATTGTGCATCTGTAGAAGTTTGTGAGTGCTTTTGGTGACAAGCCGAATTTCTTCAGCCTCCTGAGGTTGAAGAGGCGCTGCTGCGCCTTCTTCACGATGCTGTCTGTGTGGGTGGACAAATTCAGTTTGTCTGTGATGTGTATGCCGAGGAACTTAAAACTTGCTACCCTCTCCACTACTGTTCCATCGATGTGGATAGGGGGGTGTTCCCTCTGCTGTTTCCTGAAGTCCACAATCATCTCCTTAGTTTTGTTGACGTTGAGTGTGAGGTTATTTTCCTGACACCACACTCCGAGGGCTCTCACCTCCTCCCTGTAGGCCGTCTCGTCGTTGTTGGTAATCAAGCCTACCGCTGTTGTGTCGTCCACAAACTTGATGATTGAGTTGGAGGCGTGCGTGGCCACGCAGTCGTGGGTGAACAGGGAGTACAGGAGAGGGCTCAGTACGCACCCTTGTGGGGCCCCAGTGTTGAGGATCAGCGGGGTGGAGATGTTGTTGCCTACCCTCACCACCTGGGGGCGGCCCGTCAGGAAGTCCAGTACCCAGTTGCACAGGGCGGGGTCGAGACCCAGGGTCTCGAGCTTGATGACGAGCTTGGAGGGTACTATGGTGTTAAATGCAGAGTTGTAGTCGATGAACAGCATTCTCACATAGGTATTCCTCTTGTCCAGATGGGTTAGGGCAGTGTGCAGTGTGGTTGAGATTGCATCGTCTGTGGACCTATTTGGGCGGTAAGAAAATTGGAGTGGGTCTAGGGTGTCAGGTAGGGTGGAGGTGATATGGTCCTTGACTAGTCTCTCAAAGCACTTCATGATGACGGAAGGTTAACACCTCTTGTACTTAGCCATCCCAGATCCGGGATCGTGAATACAGCCTCAAGCTCATTACCATAACGCAACGTTAACTATTCATGCAAATCGCAAATGAAATGAAATAAATATGCTAGCTCTCAAGCTTAGCCTTTTGTTAACAACACTGTCATCTCAGATTTTCAAAATATGCTTCTCAACCATAGGAAAACAATCATTTGTGTAACAGTAGCTAGCTAGCGTAGCATTTAGAGTTAGCGTTAGTGTTAGCATTCAGCAGGCAACATTTTCACAAAAACCAGAAAAGCATTCAAATAAAATAATTTACCTTTGAAGAACTTCAGATGTTTTCAATGAGAAGACTCTGTTAGATAGCAAATGTTCAGTTTTTCCTGAAAGATTATTTGTTTAGGAGAAATCGCTCCGTTTGGTGCGTCACGTTTGGCTACCACAAAAAAACGAAAATCCAGTCATCAAAACGCCAAACTTTTTTCCAAATTAACTCCATAATATCGACTGAAACATGGCAAACGTTGTATAGAACCAATCCTCAAGGTGTTTTTCACATATCTCTTCGATGATATATCGTTCGTGGAAGTGTGCTTTCTCTCCTGAATCCCAGGAGAAAATGCCCGCACCTGAAGATTACGCACCAATTTAGACAAAGGACACTGGGCGACCCCTGGAAAATGTAGTCTCTTATGGCCAATCTTCCAATGATATGCCTACAAATACGTCACAATGCTGCAGACATCTTGAAGAAACAACAGAAAAGGCAGGCTCGTTCGTGGTGCATTCACAGCCATATAAGGAGTCAATGGAAAACAGAGCTTCAGAAATTCTGCTCATTTCCTGTTTGAAGTTTCATCTTGGTTTCGCCTGTAGCACGAGTTCTGTGGCACTCACAGATAATATATTTGCAGATTTGGAAACGTCAGACTGTTTTCTTTCCAAAGCTGTCAATTATATGCATAGTCGAGCATCTTTTCGTGACAAAATAATGCGCTTAAAACGGGCACGTTTTTTTATCCAATAATTAAATAGCGCCCCCATAGATTCAACAGGTTAAATGTTTTACTCACCTCGGCTGCAGTGAATGAGAGGCCACATGTTTTGGTTGCAGGCCGTGACAGTGCGTATTGTCCTCAAAGCGGGCAAAAAAGTTATTTAGTCTGCCTGGGAGCAAGACATCCTGGTCCATGACGGGGCTGGTTTTCTTTTTGTAATCCGTGATTGACTGTAGACCCTGCCACATACCTCTTGTGTCTGAGCCGTTGAATTGAGATTCTACTTTGTCTCTATACTGACGCTCAGCTTGTTTGATTGCAGACACATCGATGGCTCCCACGCTAATAATGGCACGGAAGGAGATGGCCTCCGTTTTACGATCCCAGTAACCATATGTACTATTGTGATTGTTTTTTCGTGTTATTTGTAAAATGTTTCTCCCACCATGTATTTAAAAAAGAGCTTCTTGATATCATGGTAGCGATTACCCGGTACTGGAAGAATTCTTCAGGTCGGATGGGAAGGATTTACTCCAGACACCCGACAAGGCTCTCATCCCAGTCATTCGCATGAGGAAAAGACGGAGGTATTGTGGACGATGGTCCTGGTGCCTTGTAGGAATCTGTCGCCGAGGTCCTGTTAGCCAACGTGCAATCAATCGATAATAAAATAGACGAACTATGAGCACATTTATCCTTCCAACGGGTCATTAAAAACTGTAATATCTTATGTTTCACCGAGTTGTGGCTAACCGACCACATGATTAACATACAGCTGATGGGTTTTAAGCTTTTTCGGCGGGATAGAACAGCGGCCTCTGGTTAGACAAGGGGTGATGGTCTATGCATATTTGTAAACAACAGCTGGTGCACGAAATCTAAGGAAGTTTCAAGATTTTGCTGACCTGGGGAAGAGTATCTCATGATAAGCTGTAGACCACACTACTTACCAAGAGAGTTTACATCTATATTTTTCGTAGCTGTCTACATACCACCGCAGACCAATGCTGGCACTAAGACCGCACTCAATGAGCTGTATACGGCCATAAGTAAACAGGAAAACGCTCATCCAGAGGCAGCACTCCTAGTGGCCGGGGACTTTAATGCAGGGAAACTCATCAGTTTTACCTACTTTCTATCAGCATGTTAAATGTGCAACTAGAAGGAAAGAAACTCTAGACCACCTTTATTCCACACACAGAGACACGTACACAATTCTCCCTCGCTCACCATTTGGCAAATCTGACCATAATTCTATGATTCCTGCCTACAAGCAAAAACTAAAGCAGGAAGCACCAGTGACTCGGTCAATAAGAAAGAGGTCAGAAGAAGCAAATGCTAACCTACAGGACTGTTTTGCCAGCACAGACTGAAATATGTTCTGTGATTCTTCTGATGGCATTGAGAAGTTCATCACATCAGTCACTGAATTCATCAATAAGTGCATCGATGATGTCGTCCCCACAGTGACCGTACCCCAACAAGAGGCCATGGATTACAGGCAACATCCGCACTGAGCTAAAGGGTAGAGCTGCCGCTTTCAAGGAGCTGGACTCTAACCCGGAAGCCTATAAGAAATCCTGCTATGCCCTCTGACGAATCATCAAACAGGCAAAGCATCAACACAGGACTAAGATTGAATCGTTCTACATCGTGGCACAGCCACGAGCTGCCCAGTGACCGAACCTACCAGAAAAGCTAATTGACTTCTATGCTTGCTTCGAGGCAAGTAACACTGAAACATGCATGAGAACACCAGCTGTTCCGGACGACTGTGTGATCACGCTCTCCCTAGCCGTTGTGATTAAGACTTTTAAAAATATCAATATTCACAAGACAGCAGGGCCAGATGGATTACCAGGACGTGTACTCCGAGCAGGCGCTGACCAACTAACTGACTAACTAACTGACCAACTAACGCACTGTTCCAAGGCTGTCATTGAAAATAAGAATGTGTTCTTAAAGGTAAAATAAAAAACTTGCTCCTATTTGAATTCAATCCCTAAATTCGTCATTATTATGTGGCAATGTCGTCTCTTAATCTCCTTTTCCGAAAGCTCCATCAGAGTTTTTCTCCCCACAGTTTTAGTTAGCTAGGCTAGCTAGCCAGCTAACCTAACCTTTAACAAGCCTGAGATACCAGACCAGTGAGTCACAGCTCGTAGTGTAGTCATGTGGGTTGCGCATCACCTATTTCGTTGCGACACCGACAGCATATCAGTGATATGAGTGTGTTGGAATAACTGTGAATCCACAAATTGAAGTGCTACAGTTCCATTATTTGTACCTAGCAACACTGTGTTGATACCATTCCATTCACTCCATTCCAGCCATTATTATGAGCCATCCGCCGTCCTCATGTGGGCTTGCTTTCTTGTGCACATGGTAGTATTCTTCTAGTCAAAATAATTTCATCCTCCAGAAAACTAAATATTCCAAGAGAAGATTCCTTGTCTTGCTTTCTCATTTTCAGAGTAGTATTCATAGCTACAGCTATGGCAGGCAATAGCCTACCATCAATACCAGCTGGTTAGTTGACAATGTCTCATCTCTGACAATTTCAGGGTGACGTTAAACAATTAGCCTCTTAGTCTAGAAGGTACAAATGTATAACTACTCTAGATATGGCCTTATTTCATATTTGGGCCTTTTTTAGTTTATATATTATTGCAGACGTGATAAATAACTGTATAGAGTCATTCAATGGCGTGGACCTGGAGATGAGGAAACATTTTCATACTTGCACTAAAAAAAGTGCTTTAATAAATAAACAATGCACTCCCCAAATGTTTTTTGTTGACTTAACACTGTAGCATTACATGCCAAGGAGATGAATGGAATGGTTAAATTGTCTCTCCCTTCAACGTGGCTGAGTTGCGTAATTGACTTTTTCTGTGAAAAAGTAAGATGACCATTGTTAGTCGACCAGAGACTAAAGATCACTCGTAATACTTATTCATTGTGGCACAATCATCTCCATCCTGCCTGCTTGATTTCAGCATATGTGCTGAGTTGACCCTTATAAACTACACTCAATGATGAATCCTTAATATGGGCGACATGCATGAGTCATTAGGCCTCCTATGTATACACTCAATGTGGAGATCCATAATGATTACATAATTTCAAGTGATTTCACGGAATTAGTCCCAAATAGGTTCATAATGACACTTGACAGCTGGTGCACTGAGCTAGGCCCTAGAATAAACCACAGTATGTACAGTACTGTAAGTATGTATCTCCATCATTAGGACAGTCTGTATATATTCTATTTCAGGGACCAACTTACTGTAGGAGTATTTGGTTTCAATTATGTTCTTTGTCAATCTGCGTCTAACATCTGTGTCAATATAATTAACAGTGATTTCCTGGACAGCAGCAAATACTCTCCCCTACAGTCCTAAGCGCTCCTCTTGTGTCTATATGACTGCCCTTGGAATTATTAGGCCTCCATTCAATCAGTTCAGCGTTAACCCGCGTTAACGAATACTCAGGAAGAAAAAGGTGTAGATTCATGAGCAGAGCGCGGCAGGTGTTTATTACGCCTTCACAGAAGGCAGGAATCGTGGTCACAGGCAACGGTCATACACAGGTCAGCAAACTGGCAGGTGAACCAAAACTAGGACTGAAGGCTATAACTGGTTCTCACAAACGAGCTGGGAATGGGCTTAGTAGAGTCAAAACAAACAATACCTCACAAAGACACAAACAGAATGAACTGAACTGAATAAGGAGCCTGATGAGACCAGGTGAGTAACACAGGTGAATAGAAATGAACAAAAATGAAAGGCGGCTACGTTCAAGAACACAAAGAAAGAGGGCTACGTTCAAGAACACAACAAAACTGAACACAAGGTTGACTAAGAAAAGAAATACAGAACTTTACACCCGCGATCACGGACAACTGCATAGCATATTATTGCTTTTGCCTAAATAAAAACAATGATATGCCACGCGATCGTTGTTTATCACAGGTTATTGCTGAACTGATTGAATCTTGGCCTAACTCTTTCATTCATTCATAGCTTTGAGATATATCAATAATATAGTCCACAGATGAGTTTTATCATTAATGGATAATGAGTAAATGAGTCAAGAACATTTAAATGAACATTTAAATGAATCAATCAATCAACCAATCAATAACTAGAACTGTTGGGTGCTGATTTGTAGGGTCCTCTCTTTGTCTCCATGTCTCTGACTGAGGGCCAGCTTGCCCGCCCTAGAGGTTATTTTCCCTGGGGAGCAGAGAAATTGAATCCCAGGCCTATCCAGACAAAGGAGAGGCCTGCGTTGGCAGCTGCCCCATGTGTTAATAAGTGTATTTTGTGTTCTCGGGATCAGACAGGAGCAAGCAGGGTTCACTTTATTAGACCTGGTACACTCCTCTGGAGCTAAGAGAGGTCCTACACTAGAAATATGGCATAGGGAGGTGTGGGGGATAGACTAGATACACACAAATATTTTATGTAAGTGGGCAAGTCATTTAAGAACAAATTCTTATTTACAATGACAGCCTACCGGGGAACAGTGGGTTAACTGCAGTGTTCAGGGACAGAACAACAGATTTTTACCTTGTCAGCTCAGGGATTCAATCCAGCAACCTTTCAGTTACTAACCCAACACTCTAATCACTAGGCTACCTGCCTTTGGACACACACACACACACACACACACACACACACACACACACACACACACACACACACACACACACGCACGCACACACACACACACACACACACACACACACACACACACACACACACACACACACACACACACACACACACACACACACACACACACACACACACACACACACACACACACGCACAAACACGTATAAACACACACACACACCACTAACGTTCCCCCTATCCTTTCAGTGAGGGGCTAGATTGCAATGGCCCCACTCTGGGATAAAGCTAACACCCATGACAACAATGGGGTCATTAATGGGCAGATGTCAACTGCTCTGCTCAGCTTTGCGTGACGCCCCCCACCCTCCTCTTTTCTGTCTCCCTCTATCCCTTTCCTCTTCCCTCCCCTTCTCCTTTCTCCCCGTGTCCCATCGCACATGAACATACACGCACGGACGCACACACACAACTCCCCCTATCCAACCCCTCACTCCATACTGACTTCAGATTTTGAGGCTACTCACAAGATACACAAATAACAGCGAGGTGCATTTAAGGTATTTATATAATCCATGAAGCGAAAATTACACGCTATTTAGATGAGACAATTAAACCTAATGAGGCCAATCCTTTTCTTTCACCCCAAAAAGTCCACAGACTTATTATAAAATTAAAGAATGCTCATTTTTTTTCCCCGAGCTGTCGTAAACGGGGGGGTATTTGAGAAAGGCAAACATTGGCCCAGTCTGTGGAGGCAGAGACTGAGGCCAGGGGACAGGCAGGCAGCATTTACAAAGTGATGGGTGTATTAATCACAGCTGAAGTTAAGACCACTCCATGGTCCTCCAGGCATAACACACACACATATGGGCGCACACACACACACACACTTTGATGCATACACACACACATACTCATGGACGCACACACCCACTCACTCACACAGTCCTACTCCACAGTCCTCCACTGCAGAACAGAGCAGGACTGAGGGGCTGCCAGTCAAACAGGAAGTGTGTTTCTGCCCACAGGAAGTGGACCTGTTCAGACAACTAGCTGGACGACTTCCTCTTTAGAAGGGGTCAGAGTTCAGGGAGAAATCCACCTGACACATAAAAGGAAAGCACACGTGCAAGCACACCACACATACGCACACCCACACGTATAAAAGATAAGGTGTTTAATCCCATTTTAATATTACATACTGTACTCGTAAGCTTCCTTTGTTTTGATTTATTTTACGTCTCAAGTCTCTTTGTTTTAGTAACCTTCTGACGGTTGTAAGTAAAGCCGTACTTCCTTGTCCACCCCTGCCACGGACTGTTCTCTCTGCTACCGTCCGGCAGGTGGTACCAGAGCGTCAGGTCTCGGACTAACAGGCTCCAAGACAGCTATTACCCCCATGCAGTAAGACTGTTGAACCAGAGGAATTGTTCAAGATTGACTTCGAAAAATGTAAATAAAAACAGTGTCCACCACTGGAATTGAACACACAACCTTCTGATCCAGAGTCATGAACAGAAGGTTCTGTGTTCAAACCCAGTGATGGACATTGTTTTTATTTTTTAAATCCCAAACATTAACCCTTACCTTAACCATTCGGTATGAATTTGTAAACTTAATGTTTTAACCCTATCCTAAACTTAAACCTTACCTTAGCCATTCAGAATGAGTGGCTAAACATAAATGTAACTTTTGGAGAAATGGAACTCCAAATTTGATGTTTAGAGAAATTGAACGATACAGAGCAGCTGGAGCAACCCAGGGTGTCAAAAACATTTTGAAATTTGGAGAAACATTGATAAATGTCTAATTCTGCAGTGAGACTGTGTGAGCTTGTTGGTTTAACAGCTGCTGCTATTGATCATTTTTTTAAAACATGTTTTTATCCTGCCACCAGTCCCTTTCCTGCTACTAGTCACTTTGCTGCTATTATTTATTATTGTTATTATTATTATTATTATTATTATTAGTAGTAGTAGTAGTAGTGGTAGTATCTATCCAGCTATAAGTAACTTTATTATCCCTGCTTAAATGTACACATCTACTCAAGTATCCCTGCATATTGAAATTATGGTACTGGCACTGGCCCTGTATATAGCTTACATTCTCCTGTTTTTCTTATTTCTTGAGTTTTTACTTTATACAATTTCCTCTTACCTTGCTATTGAATACTTCATTGTTGGGAAATAGCTTGCAGGTTAGCATTTCACTGTACTGTTTTACACCTTTCTGTATCCTGTGCCCATTTCAAATAAACTGTGATTTGATTAGATTAGATCCAGTGGTAAGAATCAAAAAACGACCAAACAAACAGAAAAACTAGAGCTCCAGATGGCATAGAGTGAGCCCTGAGATCTGAATTGCTCTTGTCTCCTGAGTGACTGAAGGTATGTTAATTGAGATGTCCTGACTGTGCTTACATGGGCTAATCAAACAGCGCCTGCAATCTCTCTCTCTCCCTCACTCAGCATACACTCTGAAAAAAATACAGTATGACCTCAGAGATACTAGTCGGAACCAACCTTGGTCCTGCAGAAGCTAGGGGTGTGCAGGCTGTTTCTCCAGCCCAGCACTAACACACCTGGTTCTGCCGAACACAATGTAAATAAATGTTTATTCGAGGACAGTGATGAATCTGTTGAGACCTTTTTTTCTTTAATGTTTCTAAAAAGTCATTTAGCAAGTGATTTTATGCAGATCAGCCTGTATAATAAACAGCATGAAATGCAAAAAAAATGTCATGTGGAACATTGAGTATTCATCTCTCTCTCTCTCTCTCTCTCGCTCTCTTTCTTTCTCTCTCGCTCTTTCGCTCTCTTTCTTTCTTTCCCTCTCTATCTCTCTCTAAGGATTGAACTACAGCTGCACCTACTGGTAATATACAGGCACACTGCTTCACACTGTTCCTTTCTGCTTCGATCAAAACAACTGAGAAGGCTCTAATACCAGACTAAAAGTATAGCATTTAGAAATGTGAGCATTTCTACTTTTTGTGCAATCTTCAAGAATCTTGTAACAGAGCGAGAGAAAATAGCAGGCTTTTAATGTCATTCCTGAGCATGATTCTAAATAAGTGTCACACAGATATCATATTTCAACCCCACGACTCATAACGCATCAGTATAACTACGCTTTTCCTTTTCTTTTTTCTCCACTCTCTCTCCCTTCATCTTGTGTAAGGCCATGTCTTCCACTGCCACACATTTTACACTTTCAAATGGAGAGAAGGTCAGAGGTTAAAGAGAGGTTATTTTCACACTCCCACACCACCCCGTTTGTCAGATGAGAGTACGGGAAAGGGGGATATCATACAGGTGCAGAATGTCTCTCTGAAACTACTTAAATGCCCCCCCCTCCCCACGGGACGACAACAGGAGAAATGCACCCCTAATTGTTCCCTGGTTCTGTGAATGCCTATCCAAACCCTGCTTTTTGTTATTTTATCTTTCCATATTATTTTCCCAGTCATAACGGGAGATGGAGGAGGATGGAGGAGGGTCGTGTGAGTAACTCTGTCTGTCACCTGCTTTCATGCGGCGGAGAAGTTAGCGTATGGTTAGAGACGGCGTCTGACACTCCTTGCTTGGGCGGTGTTAATAAGAGGCGATGGGAGCTCATCAGCGGACTTACATGGTAAGCGGCCTTGTCACACATCCGTCTCAGAGTTTTATGCAAAACGAGGCCCCTCCATTTACTTGTGGATGACCTTCCAAAGTCCACTCTCCAAGTCTCGCTTTTGCAAGACTAGATTAAATGTAAAATCTCAGCATTCTGGTTTGCCGTGATTACACACACAAGTACGCATGCAGGCACACCCACACACAAACAAGCAAACAGTCACACACACAGTCACACACACACACACACACACACACACACATCCCCATTTCACCTCAGAAAGTTCAACTGCAGGATGAAGTGCGTTAAGTTCTAAATTCTGAGTGTTCATTAAAGTTTAGACCATGACAGCGATCACTGTTTTTGAATACAAATGCATGCAAGCACAGAACCCTAAGAGAGGTAGCAGGGGCCAGTTTGTGTGTGTGTGTGTGTGCTTGCGTGCACGCGCGCGTGTGTGTGTGTGTGTGTGTGTGTGTGTGTGTGTGTGTGTGCGTGCGTGCGTGCGTGCGTGCGTGCGTGTGTGCGTGCGCGTGTCTGTGTGTGCGCATGCTGTGTGAGAGTGTTTTTGAGGTAAACAGGGAAGCTCTTTGGTATGCATCAGTAAAAGGTAAAGCTGTTGTGGCTTTGCTAAGACTAAGGGGAGTTGGAATAGTACAACGTTTGGAGAAAGACACAGAGAGAAGTAAAGGAGGACGGGTGTGGTAGCACTTTAGTTTACACTGCTGAAATGAGTCAGTAAGTAACAGGAAAATAACAGGGCACCAACCCGGTAATAATACGGTAATAGCCAGTTAATAGTTTGTATGTAGCTGCTAAATATTGACATAAAGTGTGATGCAATTTTCCTGGTTGTTATGTCGAAACTGTTATTCTTACTGAAGAATTTTGAATAATAAAACCTAATAAGCAGATGTTATGTAGTAAGGATTTAAGGCCATTTCACCTCTTCTCAGCAGCACTGTGTACATAATAAAAATGTGCTTGAGAAACTACATCATACTTATACTAAATGTGGGCCAACCTCAAAACATACCTTTTGGGTCTTAGCTTGTAGTTGGATAGTTACCTTGTCGTTGCTTCTTGTTTCCCTGCTATTTCAGCACTGTACTTCAGTAATTATTATGTAATTACTGAATTATGTATTTTTTTTCAATAGTTTTAGCATGGTTTCTGTGTACCTACGGGGCCTTGACAATGTATTCCCTCTTAGCATGTAAATTACAATTACTTCCATAATTGTTTCACAGTATTTTCTGTGTACCTTACTGTTACATTCTTTATAGTTTCAGTGTATCTACGGGGCCTTGACACTGTATTCGAAAGTGATGATCTGTTCCCCTGTTACCATGTAATTTACTATTACTTTCTTAATTGTTTTACCATAGTTTCTGTGTACCTTACTGTTTCCTACTTTACAACTACTTTTATATATATCAAACTTAATTTCATGCAATTTCTCTCCAGACAGATTAGCACAATGATAAGAAATTAAGCTACTATGTTCATTATTGTTAGTGTACCCTGTCTGGGCCTATGTGTGAATGCGCTGGCTACTGCGCTCTGCCTTCAGTTCTGTGTTGTGTTTTGATGTGCATGTAGATTGATTGGACATGGGACACACTGCTGCCGGTTCTGGTCGTTTAATACTGGATGAGATGAAATAACTGCAGTGAATAAATGCAGTGCACGGCATTGACATGAAATTGGTTCTGGTCGTTTAATACTGGATGAGATGAAATAACTGCAGTGAATAAATGCAGTGCACGGCATTGACATGAAATTTGTTCTGGTCGTTTAATAATGGATGAGATTAAATAACTGCAGTGAATAAATGCAGTGCACGGCATTGACATGAAATTGGTTCTGGTCGTTTAATACTGGATGAGATGAAATAACTGCAGTGAATAAATGCAGTGCACGGCATTGACATGAAATTTGTTCTCGTCGTTTAATACTGGATGAGATTAAATAACTGCAGTGAATAAATGCAGTGCACGGCATTGACATGAAATTGGTTCTGGTCGTTTAATACTGGATGAGATGAAATAACTGCAGTGAATAAATGCAGTGCACGGCATTGACATGAAATTGGTTCTGGTCGTTTAATACTGGATGAGATGAAATAACTGCAGTGAATAAATGCAGTGCAAGGCATTGACATGAAATTGCAAGCTGCTCTATGCTGCACACACCTCTCCTCAGCAAGCATCAAAGCAAACTTATATAATGCATTCGTTAGATCACAGTAAAAGTATTTCATTAACCTAAGTGCTATTATTCCAAATTAATCGACAGTAATTTTTTCCTCTTAAATAGTCTGAATAAAATAATTAGAAAACAACGTTTTATGTGTCACATATTCTACATTCCACCGGCTAATATAAAATGCATAAAACACTAGTAAATAGCCAAAAACACAGGAAATAGAGAGAACAAAACAATAACGTTATAATTCTTGTGGACCAATTTAAGCTAGAGATATCAATTTTTTTGTCACAACCCACCTTATCCGCTAATGGCGGGCTTCCACATCTGCAGTGGAAGGTGGCACCGCTACAACAATGATTGTCAGACCATGAGACATCCCAAAAATCGGTCTTCTCACAAAAAGGTCTGTAGCACCCAAACGGTTTGGCCTACAAACTAATGTGACCACTCTATGGAAAGCTGAGACTCTCATAAACACAATGGTGTTCTCCACTTGCTCTGATGCAGATCTGCCAACTTCTGTCTATAGCTTCCGAACAGTTTGGGCTACACACTAATATGATGCCTCTGTGGAAAGGTGAGACTCTCACGAATACGTACAAGTCGGTCGTTGTGCTCAAGGACATTAACAAATGAATGTGTCGTGACGTGACTATAATTTGTGTGATGACGGCTATTCATCGATTCATCGTTTAATTATTACGTGATTAAATTAGTCATGTAACAATTAATTCATTAGTAACCTGAGGCACCACTGGAAAAGTTTATTTAATGAGTTACTGTTTTCCGAATTAACTCAACAAAACAACTGCATATCTCGATATCCTACCCGTCATCCATCAATCATTTCCTCATATCAGTCTCATTCTGAACGTCAATATTCTATAAATCTGCACGAACCCTAGTCTACATGATGACTCAGCTTACACAAATTGGCTTAATTATTTATTTACTGACTAACTAAATAATCAGACAGAAATACATAAACACACACAGTATAGGTTGAATTGATTACTAATATAATGCAATGAAAAGTCCCTAATGGACTAACCTGATACGACGGCTTGTTACACAGTAGAAGGGGAGGGGTAAGATAAAGAGAGCGGGGGAGACAAAAAGAGTGGGCTGGTACATACATGTGGAAACTATGCTCATGAAAAATGAATAATTTGCGCATGAACAACCGCTCATTCAAACAGAATTGCAACGCATATATTTACACTAGCATGCCTTTGTCATCTCTCTGAAACCACTCGTCCGTCTATGGCAGTAGTTCGATGTGAGTCTCTGGTTGTCCACCAGAGGTCACAATGTCCTTAGTAGTTGTAATAGGCTACTTTGTCTCTGAGTGTTCGTTAGCCTGGATCCTTCAGAGGTACACACACGGTGGATCCTCTGTCGAGTATACTAGGCTATGTTACATGCAGAGCTGCAGGCGGTGCATGTCTTAGTCTAGTCTTCTTCTTTGCAGTTGTAAGTTTCAGAGTTTCTAACCATTTCGTAATGCTGTCAGTCATGCTGGTCTGTAGAGATTTAACCATTTGTTTCAACGTGTAGCCAACGCTCCACGCTTTCTGGTCTCAATGGTTGATTATTCAGGGTTCAGCTCCCGACCATTTTACACGCCAGCAGTAACCCGGCAATGTACTGGTCTAATGTAAATTTCATTTGAAGTCCTTTATAAGCACTCTGGCAATTGGGGCATTCCATTCTTTTGGCATAATGTCTTTGCTCACATGGGCGTGGTTACTGACTGGCTAAAACTTTATATGAAAAACTATTATCTCATTTAGAATGCTAAAAACACATTTCATCTTCTCACAAATAGGTTCATATCTAATCATATAAGGTTTGCAACATTTAGTTGTAACTCTGACATATACATTGTGAAAGCTCATAAAGTTACAATGTTTCCGTTACAACTTCTTTAATGATATCACAAAACAATCAATTATCTGAGATGATTATTGTTTGGATCCCCACCAACCTTCCCACATGTTTGGATTTCAAAACTTATGTCCCAATGTCCAATCTTTTGATGTTAAAGTTTTTAACAATATTCTCAGAGTTTACGACCGGCATTAAGTCATAAAGTCACAAAACCTACTCACAGCCGTATCTTTCCAAGGCCTAGTGAGCAGGAAAGGTGGCACTCATCCGTAATGCTGCCACCACAGACACCCTGTTAATAGCCTGCAATAGACAACCTAGCATTGCATCAGATGGCGTAAAACTCTTTGGTAGCACGTAATAAAGCATTTATAATGGAATAATAAATGGTTTATTCATTTATTAATGATTACGCCATTCATTAAATGTTTAATATAGGTCCTTATAAACTATTTACTAATCACTAATCATTCGTTAAGTCTTGTTGTGTCGCCTCATCTAAAGTGTGAGCTATTTATACTTTACAAATGTTTTGAGTGCCCAGTGTAATGTCAGACAAAATGACGGAAATGTCATTGGTCGACATTTCAGCAGTACCTGATGCTGCTTAAGGTCTCAAAATAGCCTAGAACATATCAATGGTAAAATAATAAGCACACAATACACAATGTTAAAGGACATATATTTAAAATGTTATTCACAGACTATTGTGGACTTGAGGAGTGTGAATGTTTTGCTAATGTGTATGGAGAAAATACAGTCAAATAATGTAAATAGCTTCTTAGCAAAGAATGATTTCTCAAGGAAGAATTTCGCTAGGACTGTCTGGGAGTATGGCTGAGGAGGGGACAACTGAAAATTGGTTGTTATTGGCAGAGATGTTTGAAACTCTTTTTTGTTGATATATTAACTAATTTACCGCCTTTGTGATGTCACGACGGAAAGGCCAAAGCTCTATCCCACCAAAAACAGGCTGAAACTTCAGGCAATCTTTTCAAACAGCTCTTAGGGTAACGAGTGCGCTGAGAGTCGGGAAGCAAGTTCAGGGAGTGAACATGAAACACAAACAATGCACCGACAATAACACCTGAGGAAAAAACCAAGGGGAGTGACAGATATAGGGAAGATAATCAAGGAGGTGATGGAGTCGAGGTGAGTGTCATGAGGCGCAGGTGCGCGAGACGATGGTGACAGGTGTGCGGGATAATCAGCAGCCTGATGACCTAGAGGGAGTGGGAGGGAGTATGCATGACACTTAGATGAAAAAGGCATTATCATTTCACAGTATTATTCCAAACTTCTAGTGTAGAAATATATTTTAAACACAGAAAGATCCCGTTTTTGACTGCACTGGGCCTTTAAACTTTGACTGCTCGGCACAGGAGGTGAATTTAGCAAAGGGGAAAATGGAGCTTTAGCTGAGTTCCCTTTTGCGATGGTGGAGACTTCGCAAACCGGAACATCAAATTTGTAACACATATAGACCCAGAACTTAAAGGGATACTACAGGATTTGGGGATTTTGGGTCATTTCCTACTAACCCAGAGTCAAACGAACTCATGGTTACCCTTTTTATGTCTCTGTGTGCAGTTTGAAGGAAGTTGAAGGTAGTAAATTGTTAGCTTAGCGCAATTGCTGGAAGTCTTTGGTTTTTACTCACCAGCTCCTCTCAAAATCAGGGAAATAGCTACTCAAACGGGAGGGAAATTAACTTCTCAAAAGCTGGGTGGTTTAGATTTTTGTGCTCTAAGTGTTCTTTGCAGGCATATATGAAATTGTATTAATATGTCAAAGATAAATACACAAGAGACAGAGGACGAGAGGTCAAGAGGATGAGAGTCAATAGAGTACTAACAATCAATGGAAATAGTGTTTTTTTTCTGGAGTAGGGAATTATTGATCAATAGTTCAGAGACATGGGAGGAATATGTCTTCTGAAATAGAATACTTGTTATTTGGCCATTGGCTAGTTTTACTGCAAGGAATTCTAATTGGTCAACCACAGACTAGGGCTGGGTTATAAAACTACATGCTGTCCCTTTGTTCTCGGGAGAGAACCACAGGCAAGAACCAGAGGAGAGAATCACTGGAGAACATCACTGAAGGCAGGGGAGAATGACCATCTACCTCCCCCGTATGATTTGTCCTCCTTGAATGAACCTATTTTCCTCCCCCTGATTTGCTTTGGAGTTTGTGTTTATTGAAGAATAACATAACTTGCGAACAAAATGATCATATTGGGAAAATAGTTTGAAAAACAGAACTACGCATTTCTTTCATCCCTCGTGACGGTGGGCGCAGAGATAGGCTTTTACCCGAGTGTCAATAAAGCTGACCAGCTGAGACAGTGGGACAGCAGCCGTTTTTAATCCCACACTGTGAGCACAACCCCTGTGGAATTCCCAAGTCTCTGGCAGCGTTTGGTACTGCCGATCTGAGGTAAAAAAAAAAAAATAATAATTTCAGCCTATGCTGCCCTTCAGTCCATTTACTTTTTTGGCCTTAACGGAGAAATAGATCACCCCAGATAACTACTGCAGCAGCTGCTTCCAGGTGCTCTCTCTTTATCTTACATTTTCCCTAGTAGCTACGTTGACTATGTTAATATGGTGACAACAATGTAGGCTGTGTGTATCCTCCACCAGGTGCCCTTGGAGAGTTCCTTAATGTGCTTGACACCTTGATAAGCTCATTTTCTGACTGTGGCTCAACGTTCTTCACACTTGGCGTCTTAAACCTCCCGACTTCTGTCTTGGATTACTTTCTTTCCAACTCTCTCTTTCCTCTCCTTGCCTCTTTTGATCTCACCCTTTCCCAAACCCCACAATCCAGGCAATACACTAGACCTCATCTTTACTAGAGGCTATTTTCCTACTGATCTCAATGCAACGGCCGGCTCGGCCATCCCCTCCTGCTCCGTTGCTCCGTGGCTCCGTGGCTCTGTGGCTGAGTGACTCATTGCGAGCTTACAGAACAGCGCTATGGGCAGCTGAGCAAAAATGGAGGAAAACTAAACTTCCAGAGGACCTATCATCATTTCACTCAGTCCTCTCTACCTTTTCTTCCTCTGTATCTGCAGCTAAAGCCACTTTCTTTCACTCTAAAGTAACCCTAGGAAACTCTTTTCCACCGTCTCCTACCTCCTTAATCCTCCATCCCTCCCCTTCACTCCTCCCTCTGCAAATTACTTTGTCAACCACTTTGAAAAGAAAGTTGACAACATGCACTCCTCATTCACTCAGCCTACAGAGTCCATTGGTCCCACTCACTCACACATACCTACCAGATGCCTTGACCTCTTTCTCCCCTCTCTCTTCAGATGAATCCTGCGACTAGTGAGGTCTGGCCGCCCGACATCCTGTCTGCTCGACCCCATCCCCTCCTCCCTTTTCCAGACCATCTCTGGGGATCTTCTCACTCCAACTTCCCTCATCAACTCATTCCTGACCACTGGCTGCATCCCCTCTCATTTCAAAATGGCCCAAGTTGCGCCCAACATCAAGAAACCAACACTCAACTCATCTGATGTCAAATGCTGTAGACCTGTATCCCTTTTTTCCTTTCTTTCCAAAACACTTGAGCGTGCTGTCTCTGACCAAATATTTTGTCATCTCTCTTAGAAGGATCTTCTTGACATTAACAAATCAGGCTTCAAAACGGGTCACTCAACCCAGACTGCACTTCTCTGTGTCACGGAGGATCTTCTGGACCCCTAACAAGTCAGGCTTCAAGACGGGTCACTCAACCCAGACTGGACTTCTCTGTGTCACGGATGATCTCCTCACTGTCAAAGCTAACAAATTGTTCTTTGTTCTCATCCTCTTAGATCTATCCACTGCCTTTGACATCGTGAACCATCAGATTCTCCTCTCCACCCTCTCAAGGCTGGGTGTCTCAGGCTCTGCACACTCTTGGATTGCATCCTATTTGGCAGGCCGCTCCTACCATTTGATGTGGAGAGGATCTGTGTCTACACCAAACACTCTTACTACTGGGGTACCCCAGGGATCGGTTCTAGGCCCTCTCCTATTTGCTTTATACACCAAGTCCCCGGCTCCATCATATCTTCCCATGGTCTCTCCAATCATTGCTATATGGATGACAATCAATTACTTTTCTCCTTCGCCCCCCTTCTGACACCCAGGTGGCGACACACATCTCTGCATGCCTTGCAGACATCTCAGCTCAAAGACCTCTCAATCAAGGTTTGCAATTACACAGTGTCGCCCTCCAAGAACGCAAAGAACCTTGGAGTGACCCTGGACAACACCCTTTCGTTCTCAGCAAAAATCAAAGCAGTGACTCGCTGCTGCTCTACAACATCCGTAGAGTATAACCCTACCTCGCCCAGGAAGCAGCACAGGTCCTTATCCAGGCAGTTGTCTTCTCCCATCTGGACTACGGCAATTTGCTGTTGGTTGGACTCCCCGCTTGTGCCATCAAACCCCTGCAATTTGTCCAGAACACTGCAGTACGCCTGATTTCCAAACTTCCCATGATCTTCCATGTTATCCTGCTCCTCCACACACTCCACTGGCTTCCAGTCTCACATCCACTACAAGACCATGGTGCTTGTCTACTTTCCTGAACCAACACTTGCACTTGACTCACAGGATTGTGTAGAGGCACAGATCTGGGGAAGGATACCAAAAAATGTCTGCAGCAATGAAGGTCCCTAAGAACACAGTGGCCTCCATCATTCCTAAATGGAAGAAGTTTGGAACCACCAAGACTCTCCTAGTGCTGGCCGCCTGGCCAAACTGAGCAATCGGGAGAGAAGTTCAGAGTTCCTCTGTGGAGATGGGAGAAACTTTCAGAACCACAACCATCTCTGCAGCACTCCACCAAATGGAGTGCCACCAAGTGGCCAACTGGAAGCAACTCCTCAGTAAAAGGCACATGACAGCCCACTTGGAGTCTTCCAAAAGGCACCTAAATGACTCTCAGACCATGAGAAACAAGATTCTCTGTCCTGATGAAAACAAGATTGTGAACTCTTTGGCCTGAATGCCAAGCGTCAAGTATTGAGGAAACCTGGCACCATCCCTATGGTGAAGCATGGTGGGGCGGCAGGGTAGCCTAGTGGTTAGAGTGTTGGACTAGTAACCGGAAGGTTGCAAGTTGAAATCGCTGAGCTGACAAGGTACAAATCTGTCGTTCTGCCCCTGAACAGGCAGTTAACCCACTGTTCCTAGGCCGTCATTGAAAATAAGAATTTGTTCTTAACTGACTTGCCTAGTTAAATAAAGGTAAAAAAAAAAAAAATTGGTGATGTTTTTCAGCAGCAGGGGCTGGGAGACTAGTCAGGTACAAGGGAAAGATGAGCAGATCAAAGTCTAGAGAGATCCTTGATGAAACCCTGCTCCAGAGCGCTCAGGACATTGGACAGGAGTGAAGGTTCACCTTCCAACAGGACAATGACCTTAAGCACAGAGCCTGGACTTGAACCCGATCGAACATCTCTGGAGAGACCTGAAAATAGCTGTGCTGGGACTCTCCCTGTCCATCTTGACAGAGTTTGAGAGGATCTTCAGAGAAAAATGGGAGGAAGTCCCCAAATACAAGTGTGCCAAGCTTGTAGAGTCATACCCAAGAAGACTGTAATCACTGCCAAAGGTGATTCAACAAAGTATTGAGAAAAGGGTCTGAATATTTATGTAAATGTCATATTTCATATTTTTCTTCATATTTTCTTTGTCATTATTGGTTATTGTGTGTAGATTGAAGAGGGGAAAAAAGTATTTAATACATTTTAGAATACCGCTGTAACGTAACAAAATGTTGAAAAGTCAAGGGGTCTGAATACTTTCCGAATGCTCTGGATAATAGTAAATGTAGATAACAACACACTGACCAAGGACCTCAAAAAGTTAATAATGTCTATTATGAGAAGATGGAACTGAGATGCCATAAAATGAGATGCTCCCTGTGAAAGTGGAATGGTGGTACATGTGATGATGAGCTTACATTATCTGATTGATTAAATAGTAGCTAGCTATTCTCATGATAGAATGTGAAAGGCCTGTCAATTGTCTTGTGGAAAGACTCAAAATGACTAAGAATGCTGAAAACTATGTACTGTGCTATTTTTATTGTTACAAATTGAGTGCTGCCATTATTTTCATCGTGATTCAAGTCATTTCCAACTAATTATACAATTTCCACGTGCTTGTGAAACAAATAAATTGATGATATTATGCCACAAAAACAGAGCAGCTATCATGGTCTTCAAGTGTGTTCTCCTTTCTTAATTTCAAATGAATACCAACACTTCTTGTTCCGTTTTCCTTTATTTCTCACACGGGTTGAGATAGGACACCTGCCTGATGTGGCCAGTCCTAAACGAACGGACTCCATGTCTGCTGGAGTATTATCACATTCAGAACCAAAATAAAGGACAAGCCTCAAACGTTGCTGGTAAGTAACCAAAATATGACATCAATGTTCTTGTTTACACTTCAGCACTTGTTTTGTCATGGGATGGTAATGGAATCATTGGCCTGTCCAGACAGATCTATTATAACAAAAGAACATGTTTCCTAATTGTCCTGGATTGTTTGGTTGACTTTTGGAAAGTGGGCGGTTCCTTTGGGGGATGGTGCTCCCTTTCATGTGTGCTCAGAGGCACCCTTTTTCTGACTATATCCACTACACTAATCGCTACACTACATTAATCTGATGAACTGTATCCGGCACAAAGATAATAAAATAAAAAACACCAGTAAATACTACAGTAATATCTGCAATAATTGCAATAGTATGTACTGTAGTTTTTACTATAGTAGTGTACCACATTAGGGGGAAAAGAATATGTGGACACTCCTTCAAATTAGTGGAGATAAACATTGGAACTAGAATGGCCTGTACAGAATAGCTCAGTGACTTTCATCTGTCATAGGATGCCACCTTTCCAACGAGTCAGTTTGTCAAATTTCTGCCCTGCTAGATCTGCCCTGGTAAGTACTGTTACTTACCAGGGCAGCTAAGTGGAAACATCTAGGAGCAACAACGACTCAGCCGCGAAGTCGTAGGCCACACAAGCTCACAGAACGGGACAGCCGAGTGCTAAAGCGAATAGCACATAAAAATCATCTGTCCTTGGTTGCAGCACTCACTGCCAAGTTCCAAACTACCTCTGGAAGCAATGTCAGCACAAGAACTGTTCGTCGGAAGCTTCATGAAATGGGTTTCCATGGCCGAGCAGCCGTACACAAACCTAAGATCACCATGCACAATGCCAAGTGTCGGCTGGAGTGGTGTAAAGCTTGCATCCATTGGACTCTGGAGCTGTGGAAACGTGTTCTTTGGAGTGATGAATCTCACTTCACCATCTGGCATGCTGACGGAGGAATCTGGGTTCGGCAGATGCCAGGAGAACGCTACCTACCTCGTTGCTTAGTGGAAACTTGTAAAGTTTGGTGGAGGAAAAATAATGGTATTTGGCTGTTTTTCATGGTTCAGGCTTGGCCCTTTAGTACTCTTAATGTTTCAGCAAAAAAAATTACATTATACTGTAGATGATTCTGTGCTTCCAACTTTTTGGCAACAGTTCGGGGAAGGCCCTTTGCTATTTCAGCTTGACAATGCCACCATTTACTTTTAAAAAAGTAAAATATTTAACCTTTATTTAACTAGGCAATTTGACGACGCTGGGCCAATTGTGAGCAGCTCTATGGGATTCCGAATCAGGGCTGGCTGTGATACAGCCTGAAATCGAACCAGGGTCTGTAGTGACGCCTCTAGCACTGAGATGTAGTGCCTTAGACCACTGCACCACTCAGGAGCCCCGAGTGAAATGGTTTGTCGAGATCGTTGTGTTAGAAGTTGACTGGTCTGCACAGAGCCCTGACCTCAACTCTATCGAACACCTTTGGGACGAATTGGAACGCCGACTGCGAGCCAGGCCTAATCGCCCAACATCACTGCCCGACCTCACTAATACTCCTGTGGCTGAATGGAATCAAGTCCCCGCAGCAATGTTCCAACATTGAGTGGAAAGCCTTGCCAGAAGAGTAGAGGCTGATATAGCAACAAAGGGTGGACCAACACCATATTAATACCCAACATTTTGGAATGAGACGTTTGACGAGCAGGTGTCCACATAGTTTTGGTCATGTAGTGTACATCCGATAATACACATTGAGTTCTGTTGACAGCGGTGCAGCTTTATTGCTGAAACTGTTAAGGATTTTAGATTTTGTGTCTTCTAAGGGCGCAAATAGCAAAATTAGCATGAATTAAATGTAAAAGTCTTTAAATGTAAAAGGCTTTGAAAATAAAATATTGGGGTATGCTTAACCATTTTGTTATGGCAAGGCTAAATAAGTTCAGGAGTAAAGTCACATAATAAATTGCATGGAGTTATTTTATTTGCAATAGTAGTGTTTAACATGATTTTTAAATCCACATCTCTGTACCCCACACATCACCTGTAAGGTCCCTCATTTAAGCAATGAATTTAAAGCACAGATGAATTCACGAAGACCAGGGAGGTTTTCCAATTGTTCGCAAAGAAGGGGACCTATTAGTAGATTGGGAAAATATAAGACATTGAATATCCATTTGAGCATGGTGCAGTTATTAATTACACTTTGGATGGTGTATCTATACACCCAGTCACTACAAATATACAGGATCACTTCCTAAATCATTTTATCGGAGAAGAAGGAAAACAGGGATTTCAGGCCAATGGGGAGGCCAATGGGGAGTTTAATGGTTGTGATAGGAGACAACTGAGGATGGATCAACAATATTGTACTTACTCTACAATACTAACATAAATTACGGAGTAAAAAGATGGAAGTCTGTATATGAATCCTGTTTGCAATATGGCACTAAAGTAATACTGCAAAATGTTTTCCAAAGAAATGAACTTTTTGTCCTGATACATGATGTTATGTTTGGGGCAAATCCAACACAACACACTGCTAAGTAACACGCTTAATATTTTCAAGCATGGTGGTGGCTGCATAATGTTATGGCTATGCTTGTCATCGGCAAAGACTAGGGAGTTTTTTAGGATAAAAATAAATGTAATAGAGTTAAGCACAGACGAAATCCTGGAGTAAAACCTGGTTCAGTCTGCTTTCCACCAGACACTGGGAGACAAATTCACCTTTCAACAAGACTATTAGCTATAACACAAGGCAAAATATACACTGCAGTTGCTTACCAAGACGACATTGAATGTTCCTCAGTTATAGCTGTGACTTAATTTGGCTTGAAAATCTATGGCAAGATAAAATGTGTTTAATTTTTTTACAAGTTTTCTTTCATTTTGAGTATTTTGTGTAGATCATTGAAAACAAAAAAAGACAATTAAATCAATTTGGGTGTCGACCCGTTAAGAAGTCCAGGACCCAGTTGCACCAGTTGCACAGGCGGGGTTCAAACCCAGGTTCCCGAAGCTTTGTGATGAGCTTGGAGGGCACGATGGTGTTAAAGTCTGAGCTGTAGTCTATAGGTATTCCTCTTGAATATGGAAATACTATGTCATGTCTGAAAGTCGATATCTATCTTACCTTAATACTGTATATTGTTTTAAGTCCTCTGGATTTGAAAAGAAAGACGACGAGTTCAATGGGAAGCCTGTCAGGTAGCCATAAATTCCTGCACAGCAACCAACCTAGCTGACGCAATTCTATTTTCCTGATTTATGACCACTTTTTTTCTGGCCTCTGATTTAGTCAAACAAACTTTTACCATCCTACAAGGGTCAAAACTCCAATACGTTTGTAACGGATTATGATAGAGACATGAGGTTTGGACCATTGATTTTCTTAGAGGATTATCTACACAATTAACATATTATTTTACCCCTTGTTCATAAGATGCATTTTGTATTGGACACCCTTTATAATTACAACAGGCCCATTAATTTATACGGGATCGGTGTCCCTTCCACGGGAAGATTGAGCTAACGTAGGCTAATGCGATTAACATGAGGTTGTAAGTAACAAAAAAACAGGACAGGACATAGACATGTCTGATATTGGCAGAAAGCTTAAATTCTTGTTAATCTAACTGCGCTGTTCAATTTACAGTAGCTATTACTGTAGCTATTAAATAATATCATGATATTGTTTGAGGAGTGTGCACAGTTTTGAACATGAAAACTTGTTAATGAACAAATTAGGCACATTTGGGCAGTCTTGATACAGAATTTTGAACAGAAATGCAATGGTTCATTGGATCAGTCTAAAACATTGCACATACACTGCTGCCATCTAGTGGTCACAATTTAAATTTCACCTGGGCTGGAATAATACATGATGGCCTTTCTCTTGCATTTCAATGACAGTACAAAAAAAGTTTTTTTTTCTTTGTATGGTCTTTTACCAGATCTAATGTGTTATATATATTCTTATACATTCCTTTCACATTTCCACAAACTCCAAAGTGTTTCCTTTAAAATGGTACCAAGCAAATGCATATCCTTGCTTCAGGGTCTAAGCTACAGGCAGTTAGATTTGGGTGTTATTTTAGGTGAAAAATTGAAAAAATATCCTTAAGCGGTTTTAAGGTGAAACACCAGGTGAAAGCTGTGATCTCTTATTGATATCACTTTACTTCAATCAGTGTAGATGAAGTGGAGGAGACAGGTTGAATACGGATTTTTAACCCTTGAAACAATCGAGACATGGATTGTGTGTGTTTCATTCAGAGAAAGACAAAATATTTAAGTGCCTTTGAACAGGGTAGTTTGGCACATACTATGGCAGTAGAACTGGTTCACCACCCAAAGGACATCCAGCCAACTTGACACAACTGTGGGAAGCATTGGAGTCAACATGGGCCAGCATCCATGTGGAATGCCTTCGACACCTTGCCCCAATGAATTGAGGATGTTCTGAGGGCAAAGGGGATAAGCCTGGGTTCTGAGGGTATAAGCCTGGGATGTCATCCAATCAAAGTTGGCCTTAGTGGGAGTGACCATAGAATTCTATGGCAGTGACCTTACTGAGTAAAGTATTTGTCATCATTCCTACTTGTCATCACTAGTTAACACAGACACAAAGTCATAACTAAACCTAGCCCATTTCCACAATTTCCCTTCTTAAAATTAGATTTTAAACCTAATTCTAACTAATGAAGGCCAGACCTTCCACACATTTGGCAGGAACTCTCTGGGAACAAGATTAGGTGTAACGTGACTAACATGACTTTAGAGTTTGTGCAATCCTTCAGCACACCATGTCACCCTTTATAAAGCACATGTTTATATCATATATGACATAGTGGGTTATGTCACATTTGACATTGGTGTTTATGTTACACGGTTATATATAAGGACCTGTATTAAACATCTTATGAATAATCTCATGAATCATTTTTAAATACTTTACAAATGGTTTATAAATGTGTGATTAACTAGGTTACTAACATTTACAAATGTGGGAGTAATGATTAAGAAATTTCGAATAAAGTATTTGGAAATTCACAGCACTTGAATGAAAGGATTATACATCTTTATTTTGATGGATTAATTTTCCTAAATATTTTTTTTTTCATGTCTGCCTTTTGTGATTGAGAATCAATCAAATTTGTGATGGATTGGTTTTTGGCTAAAATGAGTACAGGTGCTTTAAGGCACCCACTTATAGGATAATGTTTTCCCTTAATCATATCACAGTCAACTTTTAGCAGGTGAATGCAGACACAAATATCAGACTATTTTGAAAACATATTCTTCCGAAATATTTTATAAAAAATATCCAAATTATGTTTATATCTAATTAAATATGCACATATTTGCATGTCGTGCAAATCCATTTTTTCTGGATGCTGAATGAAGTTAGACTAAATATTATTGTTTCATTTTTATTAAGACACTCCAGCACGGGTCTTGACCAGAGCCAATTATGATAAATACGTTTGTTCATTTTTAAAATACTAAAGACATAACATTTAAAAAAAAAACATTTTTCTAAAGAAAAATTGACAACATATCAACAATTCCGGAGAAAACGTCTGGAGAATATATCTAATGATAACCACACACATGTTGGTGAATGCAGATGCTTCTGAAGCTGAGAACAATTACTTGGCGTGTGGGAGTCTCACTTCGGGAAATGGCAGTCAAAGACCACTAAACTGAATTCACGCTCAAAGCTTATTTGTGACCAACCGCCTGGATTCTGTCTTATGTAGCAAATTATTATTATTATTATTATTTTTACATTGGATGAAAGTAGAGACTCAGAGTTAGATATTGGTATATCATACACTACAATCGAGGAACAATGGGAAAGTAATTCTGCCTTGAAAGTTGATAAACTTGTAACCCCACTTTTGAGAAAATGGCCCTTGAATGTTTTGATACACCTACTGGAGAGCTCTTCTTTGTATACAACCATTCAGCATCGTTCACACCCTCTTAAGCCTTAGTCCCACTCATCTCTTTAAGGATTCAAATGTGAGGCCATGTTGTAAACACATGCTATATCAAATAAAATCTATGTTTATTTGTCACATGTGCAGGATACAGAAGGTGTAAATGTTACAGTGATAGTACTTGCATAGTAGCAAATTCAAAAACAGAAAGTGTCCAGATTTTTTTTTATTTTCATCAATTAGAAATATTTTACCGTTATTAGATGACGCTTACCCGACACACTTGTCTAAATTGATGGGTAATGTGAGGGAATGCTATAGCTGCCCCTCACCCACGTCTAGCCAAGTGGATGGGTAACTATTGTCTAGACATTCACACATGTTCATGAAATAGAATCAATGGCCGTAATCAACCCCAAGACAATGCTAATTTGATGGGTCACTAAATAATCCGTCTGAAGTGGAGTATTTTGTTTAGACACGTAGCTAGCTAGGTAGCTAAACAATCAACCAGCATAACCCCAACTCATACTACCACCAATAAAAATATTGTCATAGCTGTAGTATGAAACTGCAGGTAGCTAAAGCTAACACACTAGGTCAATGTTAACTAACTAATATTATAACTAGCAATGTAAATAGATTTTTTATTCAAATAATTTTGCTACACAAATCATATCTGAAACGTTAGCTAGCGATCCAGCAAGTTAACTTTTGCTAGCTAACTAACAGTATGCTTTAACTTGCAATAACAATGACTTTCTGACTAAATTTGAAACTTATATCTGAAAATGTAGCTAGACTCTTACCCGTATACATGGATGAACGCTTCACGGCAGACTGGAACTATTGAACTGTTTTGTTTGTAGCTACGTCTTGTTTGGCCAGCTTTGTATCAAGTCACTCCGGTTCATAACGGTTTGTGCAGAAAGTAGCAGAAAGTAGCCCATCACTTTTTCCTACTGATCTGTCGATAGCGCCTGTTAATTCAGAGCATCAATTTTGTTGAGAAAAGTAGCAAAACTTTTGTAGTTCTCGATGGCTAAAGCTGTATCTTTCAAAACCGGCGTGGTAGAAAGGATTGTCAACACATATCGAACAGCTCACGTTATAGACAGAAGTGAACTACATGGCAGACCAATCCAAACTCATCTCCTGGCATGTCCAGCCCATACATTATCTCAGCCAATTCTGTCTTCTTCCATGGCTAAACATACTAGGCTCATAATTAAAACGTATTCGTATTTATGGATGGAATACAAGTTCACATGTTCCAGATGGCATTTCTGCCCCCCCAAAAAACACATTTTGATAAAAAAATATATGTTTCTGTTCAAATGCTGCTCCTGTTAAGTAGTGACGTGCGACATACGCCTAGTTTCCTAAAACGAGTCACATTTACACCCAATCACCATCTCTTCAAAGTACGTTACTAAATATAGTCCACTTTGTAACACTTTCTATGAAATGTGCTTTTCAATTATGTTTAAATTAATGTATTGAGATGTGAAATGATTGATGTACGTCCATTTTAAAGTGGTTGACATTCATTCAAATGTTGATGAAGATAGTATGATAAACTAAAGAAAATACACATTTTCATCAGGTTTTTTTCAAAATTGATCGGTAGATGCAAAAATGTCATTTCATCCTGTGGAGTCTGGCCTTAAATTAGCAAACTTTCTGTCTAAACATATCTGAAGAGCAGCAGGCAAATTTGTTATGCCTAGAAGTTATTGGGGCTAGGTTTGAATATTCATGAGCTGTAGTTTATAGCGTGCAGTGTGATTGGCTCAACCATATGTAGACGTGTAAGACCTGTTGCAACAGCTCATGGGTGCCATTATGTCTGTTGAAAACCAAGCACTGCGTTCCACAGTAAGAACCTCAAGGAGGGTGATGGTAGTATGATGGTTTGAGAATACTTAAATGCCCCATGACCTGGAAAAATTGCCTTAATAGAAGGAACCATGAATTCTGCTCTGTACCAGAGAATTCTACAGGAGAAGTTCAGGCCACCCGTCTGTGAGCTGAAGCTGAAGCGCAGCAGGGTCAAATTTAGAATTTTAGGACCCATTTAGGTATCACTTAAAAAAAATATATATAGAGATTTTCGCCTTTACTACTCAAGCCCATAGAAAACGTATTGAATAGCACATTTATAAATGACGAAACTGACATTTACTTCAATTACCTCGACTAACCGGTGCACGTTGACTCTGTACCGGTACCACCTGTATATAGTCTCGCTATTGTTATTTCACTGCTGCTCTTTAACTACTTGTTACTTTTATTTCTTATTCGTATTCATATTTTTTAAACTGCATTGTTGCTTAGGGGCTTTTAAGTAAACATTTCACTGTTGTATTCGGCACATGTGACTAATAAAATGTTATGTGATTTGAAAATAAATAATAAGAAACAAGGTTTTGAAGTGGAGATATAAAAAAACTCAGGAAATACTTTGTTGTTTTATTTGCACATATTTAACCTCTTTTTTGGGATAGGCACAAAACTACCTTCATACTTTCATTTGTTTTTTAAACCAGTGCCGGTTACCTTCAAAGGAGTGCCTTGCCACTTGTGGGGGTCGTAGAGCAAAACAGATGCCATGATGTTCATGAGTGTCTGCCCTGTCCATAGAGTGGTCATAATAGTTTGTAGGTTGATCGGATGCTACAGACGTTTACATGAGAAGACCAATTTTCGGGATGTCTCATGGTCTGACAAACACCACTTTCACCGCAGATGTGATGTAAAGTGACAGATTTTAATGGGGATTATTATTATTATTATTATTTTTATGCACCGGTGCGTCAATCGACTCTAGGGGCTTAAACACTAACCTGCGGAGCTTCAAGCTAGTCCCCGGATGCCATAATACTTCAGAACCACTCTGTTTAACGAGGTAGTTACAGCATGGTATTACATGCTGTAACTCTCCATAACAGTCATATATTCACGTCAAGAGCAACATAAAGTTATTTTCTCATTTGTCTGAGAAGTCAGAGTAATTTGTGTGAATGTTCTTTTATACCTCCCTGGTGATACATACATTATGAGCAGCACTTTATGGCTCTCCAAAACGATATGTTTTCCCTCAAAACGAGTTGTTTTTCCAGTTTTTTCTTATTATTTTTTCGGTCAGTCTATCACAGATCCCTGATTCATTGTTAGATAAATGTATTTTAGAAGGTTCTAATGTCGAAATATTTTCACTAATAATTTAAAAATGTTCTTCTTTTTCAATTACTCTCTCAGACTCCACACCTGTGAAAATCACAGAGGTTTCGGAAATGGGGTGAATTCACGTTTTCTCAAGACTCATTACTCAACAATAATGTTTTATTTGATGTAATGTGTGTATTTCTGTCATCAATTAAGTCAATCTTTTCTTTTTCAAGCAAATGTACAACCTGAGCGGTTCCAGGGCCATTAACAAAAGTCTCCTCTTTGAGCCAACGAGACTAAATACGTCACTGAAACAGTACTTTTAGTTTAGAGACACAATTTTGTCTCCATTCTTTTAGCGAGGATATTTTGCACCAAATGTCAAAGTGCAATTGGTTTATGGATGAAAAATAAGCAAACACAAATTTCAATTATACTGTAGTTAACTTCACTCAGTTATGGCTGACAGCATTGAGGATGTATTCCTGTAAGTTATTACCAGAGAAGTTTCAAAAGGTTCAGTCAATTTAGAAAGTATGTGCATGTGTCTGTTTTACAGGACCAGAGGTCATTCGTTGAGGAAAAAAAGAATATGAGATCTGATGAGTTTGGAATCTGTTATCTTTCAACACGTGTGCATGCGTGTTTGTGTGCCTGCCTGAGTGTGCATGAACGGGCACATCTGTATCTGTTTGAGTGTGTGTGCATGCACATGCACAAGTGTGTGTGTGTGTAAGTTATTCCACTTTAACGACGGGAGTGGGAAAACAATTGTTCCTGACTGATTTTCCCCTAACCCCTTAATTTACCCCATGTGTACCTCTGAAAATCTAGGGCCTGGCTGAGCGGCACGGTGCAGGGCCCACTCTCCTGCTCTCAGCTTGATTAAAGCACCAGCCACTCACCTGTTCCTCATTAGCCTGGCCAGGACCCCACTAAATAAGTTAGCACCCGTATGTTACAATTCCCCATGCTTTCTACATGTATGTACTATTTTGTTTGTATTAAGTTGACAGGTTTCTAAATTATGGGACGGGATTTAGTGATGCTCTGTGTGCTCTGGGGGGGAGGAGGAGTCAGCAGGGGAAAGAACCAGTGGTGGAGAAAGAGAGGAGACATCCTGTGTTTTCGTGGCCGTGGAGATAAATGAGGGGCTGGGTTAGGAAACAATGGTCTTGCAATAATCAGCAGTGTAAAAAAACAGATGCAGGCAGGGAGCTTAGTGTAGTTGTTTTTTTTTGTGACTAGATCAGCTTTAATATTGCAGATAGATTGTGGCTTCTATCATTGTAATTGTCTGCATCATTTCCATATATGTTTTGGAAGAAAAAAAATATTTGTATATATTTTCCTTCTTTATTATTTTCACCTAACCCTATCATCCCTAGTGAACCCTAGTCTAGTTAGAATAATACTACATCTCACTACGTTCACAAGCAGTACGACAAAATCCAACCAAACAAACAAATGCAATATACTGTATTTGAGAGTTGTGATGGATATCGTGTGTATGGCGCTATCAAAACAAAAGGATGTATGCAATATATGCTAGACACTTGTTGAACAATTTAAATAAATAAATTAATAAATAGAAATGCACCAACAATGTTGGTCATTACTGAAACAGCTTAAGGGCATTATGCATGATCAGATTATCCCGTTAATGTCATTTTTGTCTCTCCCCTACAAGCGAGTGACTCTTCTGACCTCTGCCTGGTCGGCATGGATGCATATTAACACTCTGGGCTCTGAACAACATTTTAACAATTTGGCAAATTATCTGTGGGGCCACTTTTATAGGGCTTGCTCATTACCTGCAGGGTGAAGAAAGCCAATGTATACAAGATAAATAAAAAGAGAGCGAGAAAAAGAGCAACCCCATTTCCATACATTATTGCAGCCTTGCCTTTCCCAGCAATCTACAGAGGAAACACCTGTTTGCCGTTCTCCCTGGCACCCCTCTCTCCTCCTTCGCTCCTCTCTTTCATCCCTCCCTCTATCACTCCAACTTCCCTCCCAATAGTCATAGAACCACTCCACAAACAGGTGTTCCCCTTCAAAGAGCTATTTCTCCACATAGCGAGGGCAGAACCTAGAGATAGAGATAGGGGGCCATTGTAGACCTGTGGGGCGCGGGAGAGGTCTGGGAGGCAATAAAGTGAACCACTGCAGGGGACCCTGGAGATAGAGGGCCGAACTGAACGAGCACTGTCCACCAGGTGTTTACTGTAATACCATCATAACGTATTGACCACACCTGGAGGTACAGTTGTTCCCCGGGCCCCTCCACTCCAAAACAAATTGTCAGAGGAGCAAAGAGTTAAAAAAAAAAGATACGTCTGTTCTGTCGGCAGAGGGGTTAAAGTTAATTTGATCGGGCATGTGTACTCTGGGCGAGTAGAACATCTGCATTCGGTGGCATGGCCCCATTTGTTGCAATTTTGTGTCTCATTTCCATTTGCAAGAGAGATAACTGCTCACATATGGAAGCAATAGATAGAAGAGGTCAATGCAATTTCTTTCACCAGAGGGACGGAGAGAGGGAGAATGGGAAAAAAAATCCTCATTCAGTAATCTCAGCTGGCATAAGAAGAAACAAAGATGTGGTTGGTGGGGTTTGCGGAAGGCATTCCTTCACTCCAGTGATTCCGTGATTCCTGCTCTACCAGCCTAAAGAAGAATCAAGCCCAACCATCTCCATACCCACTCCAATCATTCCTATTATCAACTGATTGGCTCTGGTGACATGATGTTGCAGAGCTATGCCCTCATATATGTTCTATCTTAACCATGGTAATCATCTACCGCTTTCTCTTGCAGGAAAGGCCGTAGTTCCCATTCTAATTAGGCAGCAAACTGAACCTGACGGAGAGACTCTGAGCGCGCTGCGAAACCATCAAGTGACAAATGACCTGTCAATTAAAGTGATTTAGAAACCTTGTTAGACGTGTTTTTGGAAGAGAAAATTTGTATTTCGAAAAACCTAACAACAATTTATTGAAAACTTCAAATAACTATGTTCACGCCTCCTCTTATCTCCTCCAACCAGTCCCAAAAACGTTCATATGCCATCAAAACTGTCCTAATGACAGAAATGTGGTAAAACTTAGGTCTAATTTCTTGCAGCAACATCAGTTTTGAGAGTTTATTTTTTTTGTGTGAAGTCGTGGCATTTTCAGCCAAGTGGTTTCACTACCACACAGCTTGCCATCAAAAGCCTCATTGCTTTATCAAATATGTATATAAATTACGGTAAAGAAGGAAACAACCTGTATGTTTTTAGGAAGTGCACGCATGCAGGAGGAATACAATTTGAAATACAATGTCATGTCATCTCTCACCTGGCATCTGAAGTCTCGTTGGCTTTGATTTCTGTCTGCAATATCATTTTTGCACTGATGAAACTTTAACCATGTGGTCGCTCTTCATTCTCAGGCACAATTATGTTACAAATTAGCAGACGACTTCAAAGCCTACATGAGCAATAGTCACAACAAAGGGCGATAGGAGCTTCATATGCAGACGGCAAGATGATTTCAATCTCCTCTTTCATTTGAGACTAAAGAGCATCCAGCAATCACTCACTCCTTCCTCGCTCTTCTTGAAATCCTCTAATAAGGCAACTTAAACCCCCAGCTTCCAACGGGTATCAAAGTCACCAGAGAGCAATTAGGATTTAGCCGGAATAGTTAGCAAAAGACCGGAGGAATCTCGTTTCCCGCCATAATGTCAGGACTTTGGAGACTAATCTAATTGAGTGTCTTTTTTGTGTGTGATTATTTATGATTATAAAGCGTTAGTGGAGAAGTCTGGAGGAGATACAGTATCTGGAAATGGGGAAAAGTTTGATGTGGATCAGTGTCATAGTGATCCCACTGATTAATTATGTCCGGAATGCCTAATGGGCTGCCTTTCATTCAGTTTTAAGGAAAAAGCCCCAAACTTTTTAACATTTCTTTGATGGATAAATTGACTTTAGATACATGGAGTTGGAGTGATTAACATCTTCTGGATTTGAAAGATGGTGTGTTGCTTCACATGCTGTACACTGGGGCTTGTGAGAAAGCCAAAATCATTTTCAGAGTAAAAAATTAAAGTTCAAAACGTGATCCAACCCATGATATACAATACATTTTTATTTATTTTACCTTTATTTAACTAGGCAAGTCAGTTAAGAACAAATTCTTATTTTCAATGACGGCCTAGGAACAGTGGGTTCAGGGGCAGAACGTAGGAGTCTGTTTTATCAACCCCAAAATACAAATCTATGGTACATTCCTCCATATTCAACTTATTAAATATACTCACCCTTACCACAAGTGGGGACACTAGAGAATTAGTAGAATTTAAGGGGCTATTTCCAAAACAAAAACATCCATGAAAAAAAGTTTACTGATTTGACCATGTATGAGAGTAACATTATGAAGCTTTAGAAGGAATACATTTGGTAACACTGTGCACTATGTTTCCCCTATTATAATGTAACTACACAGTAACAAATGTTCTAACAAGATGGTAGCTACGTTGGTATCGCTATATAATTACATGGTGATAGGGTTTGGTCCTAGAGTTGTGAAACATGGAAAGAACATAAAGGGGAGTAATCATTGTAAAAAAAAAAAAATCAATAATTGAGTGACAAGAAAATTATCATTATCATTACTATGTCCTAAAATTGCATTCAATCGATCTCACCTTAATCATTCCACTGGGTTTTTGTTATTAGCGATATAGGTCAGACATGGTCTCTTCTCATCCCTCTGTCTGTGACAACAGAGCTCAACAGACCCTCTTTCCTCAGAAGTGCCCCATAAGCCCTCATTTCCTGTGGTGGGGCTATGGAATTGGCTGAGGGGCACACTGGGTCCTGTGGGGGGGGGGGCTTCTGCCGAGGCTGAGAGACATGGTTCGTGTTCGTTAGGGCACACTGTAGCTCAACGTTTTGCAATGGAAAATAACAATTTATATTTCTTATTGGATAGGTTCAGAAAGTGCCTCACTGTTTTCCCAGTTTCTGACTGTTTTTTTTTCTTTCAGTTTCATGTCTACTGAACTAGGCCCTGGATTGGACACCACACCATCTCTACCAATCCGGAGCCACACTGGCTGTGGGCTGTAATATAATCAAACTTAAAATGGTGAAGTATAATATTGATCATGTGCTGCCTGCTAAAACATATCCTTTAATATTTCTGAAGAAAAAAAATGTATGAATTGAATTTTTTGTTTTTACCCAATTAACATCGTGGTTCAATTGCAACGAACAGACGAACTTAACTTACTGCTGCAGGTTACCGCTGGATTTCTTAATAAAACGCTGCTAAAGGGAGACTATACGCACCAGCGGGCTAAACTAAGCTTGATTGCATTGAAACACCCACAAGGATAAACCATCAGATCAGTTGATCTCTTGTTGTTACCGGTTCAAGTGATTATGATACCAGATAGCTGGTGTAGATTCTTCACTCCCGTCCCCAATGAAGTAGCATCGAAAACCGTAAGGCTGGTGAAAGTTAAAATACTTATTTCAGTATAAGAATATTTACTGAATAAAAATATAAATGCAACACGTAACAATTTGAAAGATTTTACTGAAATCAGTCAATTTAAATACATTAATTTGGCCCTTATCTATAGATTTCACATGATTGGGAATACAGATGTGTATCTGTTAGTCACAGATACCTTAAAATAATGGTAGGGGCATGGATCAGAAAACAAGCCAATATCTGGTGTGACCACCATTTGCCTCATGCAGCACGTAGAGTTGATCAGGCTGTTGATTGTGGCCTGTTGTCCCAATCCTCTTCAATTGCTTTGCGAAGTTGCTGGATATTGGCGGGAATTGGAACACGCTGTCGTACACGTCGGTCCAGAGAATCCCAAACATGCTCAATGGGTGACATGTCTGCTGAGTATGCAGGCCATGGAAGAACCGGGATATATTCAGCTTCCAGGAATTGTATACAGATCCTTGCGACATGGGGCTGTGTATTATCATGCTGAAACATGAGGTGATGGCAGTGGATGAATAGCAAGACAATGGGCCTAAGGATCTCATTAGGGTATCTGGCATCAATTAAAATGCAATTGTATTTATTGTCCGTAGCTTATGCCTGCCCATAATATAACATCACCGCCACCATGGGGAGCACTCTGTTCAACATTCATTCAACATTGACATCAGCAATCCGCTCGCCCACACAACGTCATACACGCTGTCTGCCATCAGCCCGCTACAGTTGAAACCAGGATTCATCCATGAAGAGCACACTTCTCCAGCAGGCCGATGGCCATCTAACTTGAGCATTTGTCAACTGAAGTCAGATCAATACTCTGGCGAGGACGATGAGCACGCAGATGAGCTTCCCTGAGACAGTTTCTGACAGTTCTTCGGTTGTGTAAACCCAGTTTCATCAGCTGTACGGGTGGCTGTCCTCAGGCAGTCCCATAGGTGAAGAAGCCAGATGTATGTGGAGGTCCTGGTCTGGCGTGGTTACACGTGGCCGGTTGGACCTAGTGCCAAATTCTCTAAAAGGATGTTGGAGGCAGCTTATGGTAGAGAAATGAACAATACATCATCTGGCAACAGCTCTGGCGGACATTCTTGCAGTCAATTGCAAGCTCCCTCAAAACTTGAGACATCTGTGGCATTGTGTTGTGTGACAAAACTGTACATTTTAGAGTGGGCTTTTATTGTCCCCGGCACAAGGTGCACCTGTATAATGATAGTGCTGTTTAATCAGCTTCTTGAAATGCCACATCTGTCAGGTGGATACATTATCTTGGCAACTGGGATGTAAATAATTATGTGCACAAAATTTGTGAGAAATAAGCCAGAACATTTCTGGAATCTTTTATTTCAGCTCATGAACCAACACTTTACATGTTGCGTTTTAATTTTTTGTTCAGTGTAGAAGTAGTAGGCCCATTTTTTTCTTCAAAAGTTTAAATGTGAAAATAATATAATATATGCCATTCGAAATAAATCACGATGTACTTGATATAGTTACATATTTCAAATATAGACTGTCCAGGGATTTCTTACCCCTGATCTTGATAAGAAAGGACCATACCAGACATCTTTGTTTTAAAATCAGTAGTAGATGATGGATTATACAAATTATAAACAAATAAAATAATAAGAATAGGCCATCAACATTTGTTTTCTACGCGTACAACGTTGTGTAAATTGCCACAGTAGATTTGTCGTGGTAAACTAGAAAATACATTATTTCAGTTGTACGGAACGATTGTCAAATAGATAAATCACTCTAATTCTGCTCATGAAGTAGGACTAAGTTGTTCCGATGATAAGACCAACCAGAGGGCGAAATAGTCTTGAAAATTGTTGGCTGCGATCAACAACAAAAAGATAGCGTCGACATCCGTGTTAGGCGGGCGGTACATCGCTGGCCAATGTTGGTTGAAATTGATAATCAGCAGTGATTTTAGTACGTATTGATGGTTTAACGGGTGATCAGCTGGTGATAAGCTGGTGGCTTCCGATGGTTGCTATTGGCCCAATTTATTTTGCTTTCTCGTTCGTTATTTTTCCGCATTGCAGATTTTCCTCAATGCAGGTTTGATTAAACTCCAGGCCGTGACTGAGGGCCAACTGTGTGGCTTAAACTGTGTGGACAGAGAGAGCTCATTAAGAGGACCTGTGTTTGTTTAACAGATACCGAGGGCTCTTTTTCCTCCAATAACAACCAATCATTAATGAGGGTTTGTGTGTGTAGAGGAATTAGGGCGGCTGTAGTCATGAATCATGAGACACATCAGTCTTGTGTTATTGATTTGATCTCAAACACACCACTGACAGGGAAAAAACTGAGAGGAATCTGAGAGGCACGGAGAACAATATGCTCTCTTATATGCCTGCTTATACGTCCTCTCATACGCCCTGATTCAGTCATATAAAAATGGAAATCAGTCTATAGACTTCATTGTGTTTTCATCATTTTATAACAAATGTGGTGGGGAGATTAGATTTATTCTTCAGTACTTTCAGTTTATTCAGACACTGATAGTATGAAATGAGTTTGGAAACAGAGAGAGAGGGAAATGCAGAAAAGCTGTGGGGCCGGTATTCGTACCCACGCTAGGGTGGTGTATATGTGCTGGAGGCTGTGTTACCCACTGGACCAGTGTCAGGTATATCAAAGTGAGTTGGCTTCATGTGTATTTTAGAATTCTGTGTATTTTTAGGCAGGATAAAATAAGACTGGAACCTAACCTATGCAGTGGCGATTTTAGCATGTACATCTTGCTGGGGCAAAAAAAATAATTGGGGATGCATGCCAGCAAAGCCACTACACAACACGAAACAATACATTAATTGCATTATAACAGTGCCAAACGGTGCCAACAAACTGTTAGGGCCTACATAAAGCTGTCCCACCAGCAGAGTCACACCACCTTACCACTGCTACACCTGGCTATCAGAGGAGCCTTGTCTGGCAGCGAAACTGTCACGACTTCCTCCGAAGGTGGCTCCTCTCCCTGTTCGGGCGGCACTTGGTGGTCGTCGTCACCGGTTTACTAGCCACCAATTCCTTTTCCCTTTTCTGTTGCTTTTGTCTTTATTTTTTTCACCTGGAACTTGTTTATGGTTAATTCAGGGCTATTTAAGCCCTCAAGGCCCACCTGCTTTTTTGCAGGCTTATTTTCTTTACTGTCAGTGGAGGTTGGTGTTTGTTCCTTAACATATTATTTTGGTGTCCCGTTTTGGGGGTCATTGTGCCTATTGTTTGTGGCTTGACCATTTTTGTAATAAATACGTCTGTTTTGGAACCTTTGCTCTCTGCGCCTGACTCCACACACACCACTCCTAGCTATCGTAACAGAAACAGTTCATTCAGCCTCATGTACTGCCTTTTCAAAAAACAGCTGACTTGCTTAAACAAATTTGGTTTCTACTGACAATTGAGATGGACAAACTATGACATAAGGGGACGACAAGCGCATAGGAGGCAATCCGTAATTTTGATTGTGACATTAATTTGCGAGGTACGACGGACATAGTCAATACAACTATTTGTTTAGTACTTTTGAAATGTACAGTGACAGAATTCAGAACATGGACAACATGTTGTGCAGTGTACTCCCTGTACAACAAGGCAGAACCGTAGGATGAATAAAGGCGGCATATAAACAGACAATGAAAGCTCTTCAGACAATAAATATTCAATGATTACATTTCTCTAAAACAGGTTATAGGCTACATGTTAACCACCAAGTCAGAACAGTAGGCAAAATGAAGAGGTGAAAATAGACCAAATGATTAGGGTGAGGCACATTGAACGCCGTTTGGGTCTTTGCCTGTCAAAAAAGATACACGTCCTATAACACTATTTGACAAGTTAAATGAGATTTTAATTTGACACGTCAAATAACACCATTCTGTTATATAATGTTGTGTGTACTGAATTTGAATGTGCAAGCCAAGCGCCACCGCTATTATCGATAGCACTGTCAAAGCTGTACAAAAAAAGTTGGCAAACAAGCACACACCGGGCCACGAACGATGTGTTTACAATACCGCGTTGGGGAAAATAGACCAAATTATTAGGGTGAGGCACATGGGCTACTAACAGCTTACTACACATCATACACTTAGTAGTAATTTCTTAGCTACAGTATGCATATCTCCTTGGCATATTACATCATTTAAGCAGCAGCATAAAATACATTTTTGCACTCACCTTGTTAATGTGGCGCAGTTGTCCTTTGCGTGAACATTTTTTCATCAAACTTTGTCATCAAAGTCTGGCATTCTCTGGATTTATGGTGGGAACTCTGGAAAAAAAAACACACAGCCACTCCACTGAATAGCAGGTTAACATTAGTGGTTGCTTTGCAATGCTTGCAGTTAGCCACTGATTCCTTCCAAACGACTCACTGTTGAATTTGCGATTTCCAACATGTTCTTTATGTCCAATGGTCGATGAGCACCGATACATTTTATCTCTAATTTCTCTTTATCATTTCTCTTCATATGACAAGGATTAAGGATTTGCCAGTATATTGTAGACTTGATTCATGATGATGACTGCTAGCTAAGATTTTGAAAGTATGATGTTGACATGATCAGTCCAATCAAAGCTACTGTACATATAATGTGATTTGACATAATTTTATCTGTGGCCAATGACATTGAGCCTTCTTGGAAAAGTACTTGCAATATAACTCTATGGAAGGACCAAAAGGGCTGAAAATTTGGATGTCTAACCTTACTAAGGACTTAAACTTGACGATGACGTAGTGTCCCCATGAGTGACAGAACCCTGAGCCAATCACGGCGCAATGCTCCTATTTTCTGCTGGCTCGCCCCACCACCACAGAAAGCACTGAGCTAGGCTGAAACGCCTGCATTTTGGAGCTGCCTTACTCAAGAAAACAAAAAAGAGACCATGTGTGTATGCAGCTTTATTAACTGAATAATATATACAGTATATTTATTATTTTCTGTTGTTTGCAAACTGATATGTAACACATATATATATATATATATACATTTTTTATTATTATTATATATGTTTTATTTCTGCCCCACCTGCCCTGAATGACGGGTCACTACTAGTTTGTGTCATGCATTCATTGTGCAGTGAACTACTATTGTGTGGAAAGGTCATGGCTCAAGTTAAAGTATAGTCATCTTACATTGGACATGACGGAGATCAAAGGAAGGGCCCAATAATGACCTGTCTATGTTGAGAACTGAAACATAAAACCTTTTATTTTGGCTGAGTAGTCCAAGCTGGGTACCAGTTTCTCATGCTAATCCACCCCTATGTCATGTACCAAAAACAAGACGTCAGCTAAAGAGACTGGTGTTCAGGCTAGAGTAGTCCATCTGTGAAACCAGGATCTCTGTGAAACCAGGTCCATCTGTGAAACCAAGGTCTACACTTAAGTAATACATAGTAAAACATCATTAATAAAGCCTTTCCGAATGATCTGTTCATTTACAAATCAATATTCTGACATCACAAAAACCAAGAAGTCATGTATAACTATTAATTATAGATCAATATCAAATAATTTATTGAACCCATTACTGGACCTTCATTTAGGGTGTTAGAGAGGTTTCTTGATCTCTTGATCATATCCTAGTCCTAGGGAGTTTGTCAGGATAGAGGTTGGGGACACATGGTAGTGTGTTAAGGCCATATTGGGGTGGCCTGTGTGTCAGGAAGAATCTCTATTCAACAGCTTGTAACACACTGTAGCCATGAATACAACCAGAACCAGAGACAGAGAGAGAGAGAGAGAGAGAGAGAGAGAGAGAGAGAGAGAGAGAGAGAGAGAGGAGAGAGAGAGAGAGAGAGAGACAGAGAGAGAGAGAGAGAGAACAAATATCTGCCACAACTAGAGGTAAATGAGCATGGCCTTGTCAAACGGTAAATACAGCCACCGTGTAATTGGCTTCAGCCACAAAGCCCAGCTACACAACTGTCCACTGGTAACGAGTTAAGCTGGGGATAAATGGTTTGTGATAAAACTGTGATGAAACACCACAGAACCACAGTGGCCCTGTTTAAGTCCCAGGTATACGAGCCATAAATAAAAGCCCCGCATTTCCTCCCAATCGCTCCCGACAATCCTGACATTTCCGCCATTCTTCCCCCCCAAAAAATGAAACCTAATTCCTGACGTGAGAACAAACTTGGGCACAGGCTCAGACAAGCCAGCAGCAATTATCAGACAGAGGGAGAGAAGGAGTGGAGAGAGAAAGAGAGAGAGACAGTATAATCATAGTGATTTATGGTCTGTGTTCATGTTAAGCATGTTATGTGTATAATGATACCACCACGCGTTATTGCCAAATACTTGCCTGTTTACAATAAAACAAGTTCCCTTTCCACCATTCAAAGAACCTGGGCTGCTGCGGGGAAGGAATTGCAATTAAATAATAATATTCAAAACGAAAAGGGGGCGAAATGGGGGGGGGGGGTTGTAATAATAGGGGTTTGGCGTGGCATTCTAGTTTCCAAGATTTACATTCGAGGAAGCTACTCAGTTCAGTCAATTCCAGAAAGGTCCAGCTCATCTGGGTTCTGGTTCCTGACTGTTATTACCTATCAAAAGCTTCCTTGTTTTTAGGAAGTTCTTTACTGAGTGTTTGACAAAGGGAGAAACTAGTTTAATGGCTTGCTAAGTCAAGGCATGGCCCCACAAGATTCCAATAATTCTGGGAAAATTTCTGGAAATGCAAAAAACGTGCTTTAATGCCATCGTTCCTTTTATTATTAATTTGTTTTAATTGCGTAATTCAGTCAGGCTTTCACTATCCATTATAATGTGGATTTGACATGAAAGATACAATGTGTACATGAAAGATACACCTTTTTTTATTGAAGAATGTACATGACTACACTTGACGAGAAATAGTAACTTGGTGGATAAAAATTTTAAAAAAACACTTCCAACATAAATTGGAGAACTAAGTTATATTGGTGTACAACTGCTTAACAACAGTCCATCAAAGTATGGTGGAAGTGGAGGCCCGCCTGTGTGAAATACTAGCTGATTGGTGTATGATGTTGCAGCTCATACATACCCTGTTCACTGCACAATAGTAGGTAGCCATTCAAAGTGGCAACCTGGTCATGATCAATAAGGCATCAGTGTTGGGGCTCCTAGAGTTGGATTTATTTTAATTCACTAATCCTGTAATGGCGGAGTCCTTTTCTCTCTCTCCCTCTTTCTCTCTCTCCTTCTCTCTGTGGCTGTGGGTCTTTACACTGAGAATGACAGGGTTCAGCCCATGCCTGGCCTGTCTCTCTCGACCTCTGGAGAAGTTACAGAGCCTCTAAGTGGCATTTGACTCCTTAAGCTCCTGGAGGAAGAAGGTGAGGGGCGTTGGGAGGGTTGGGGTGGGTGAGGGGGGAGGGGTGAAGGGGTTGGAGGTGAGGGGTTGGGGGGGGGGGGGGTGTAACAGACGAAACATTCAACCCGAGAGTTTGCAGCATGCATGGCTCGGAGGGGGAGAAGTAGACTAATGGGGAAATTATTTATGAACTATTTGCAGTGCACCTGAAAATACCTCCAGTGAAATTATGTTTGGCAACGTGAACGGCTTTGAAGTCAATGGAGTGGCAATAAAAATTAGGCCTTCATTAGAGAAGCCGGGCCTTTCAAACTGAATCGGCACAGTCTGGGCAGGTCAGAGGCAGTTAGGCTGCGCTCGCCTCCACTCCGTTATGGCAGCCCCCAAACAGATGGAAGCAATTTTCCCTGATTCTCTGCTGTTTTTATGATTTTCCCCTTTAATTTTTTTCGGTCTCCGCGCTGCACTCCTTTTATGTCGCATTTAGGAAATTAACACTAACTGACAAATTACTTTGTAAATAAAGGGGGTATAGCTTCAGAATGTTGAAACCAGGAGTAGCCCAAGGGCCAGTGTTCTCCCAGCAACAAAGAAATCCTTGATAGCTGTTTAGATATGCCAGCCCACAGCCCGGCTTTATTTTATCAAGTGCACATCATTTTTCAATTGAATTAAATGTAAGGCATTCATTTCCCTGGTGTGCAGCACTTGTGCAACATGTCCACTCACAGAGGGGGGAAATGGTGCACTTGAGAAAGAAAAAAAGACAAGAACAGCCCTTGCAAGGATGTGGGGGTCATTTGTAAAGTTCTTTGGCCAAGAGCAGACAAATCGCATTCACAATAAAAAAAGAAGGGGCCGACCTAAATGAAAGGCCGTAATCTTCAGAAAGCCAGACGCACCAAACTCCAAGGGATTGTAATCTACGGAGATGTAAGCTAATTACTTAATCACTTGCATTTGTAAATCGTATTATTGTAAAAGGAATGACTGTAGTGATTCAATTACAGATATTTATCTCCTAATAGCGCTGATTAGCAAGTGATGCTAATCTGTCATTCTGAAAGGCTGATATTAACAGCATCAATCTAACAGAACAATAAACAGCTAATATGAAAGAAAACTTTTGTCTGCTGTGTGACCAGATGGTCCGCTTTACTGTGGAATGTGCAATATTCGGCCTGGCTGGCCGCAGAGCTAATGATGGGAACCACAAACTGTTGACTTATTTAATTGAGTTGTTTTGGCCCATTAACCCTTCGTCTGACACACAGATGAAATAGGCTCTATAAGAACAAATATGTTTTTGTCTTGGGTTTAAGTACAAAACAAGCATTGAAGCTATTTCTTATCTTTGGTAGGACCATATTTAACGGAATAATTCACAACAATTGAAATCAGAGAGACAAACAAAAATAGAATCATTCTGTTTATCTGTGCCTCAGAACTTTGTGTCAATTTTATTTCTTCATAACATACAGAAATAGTAATAATACACTTTTTTGTACAGTTTAACCATTTATCGAGTTGCATAATGCATTAAGCAAAGAAAACATGAGCAAAACATGTCATGTCCCTTTAAAACCTTAATGTAAAATGTGATGTGAAAAAGTATGACCTGTAAATATTTCTGGTGACCTGGCCATGTGAATAATCGTGAAATATTAGATACCCCCCCCTTGCAAAAACAATGACCTTTTTCATTGTTTTGCATTTTTGTGCTCTGCACTAAATTCTTTGCAGAAAATTCCAAACGGAGGAAATGTGGAAGCGAACCTATTCTCTGGTGTTGGCAGTAATGCTACAGAAGCTGCTATAAATTATGCATCAGGAATATATGTATATGTATTGAATTGAATAATAAGAGTTAGTTCGTACGTGCCAGCTTTTGTACATGCTTAAGAATCACTGGGGGGTATCCTCACACCCGACAGGTTTTTATTTACTGTTCTCTCATTCTAACACTCCTGCCGACTTTCACCGCTGTCTCGCGGCAAGCCATGGGAAATAAAACGAAAAGAGCATAATTAAAACAATAATAAAGTCTCCTCTTGTTTGGGGGCTCAGTTGCCAAGGTTATTTCCTCGCGGTTGCATTTGATTACAGTGGAGGAATTCGTCGGGACTGTCGAGGGGCGTTAGTACAGAGTTAACTAAACCAAACCTTGCCTCGATGGGCTACGTTCTCTAATCAAGTCAACACTGACAGTGAGTTCACAGCTCTTTCTCTTTTTCTCTTTCATCCCAGACCTGACATTCTGTTGAGTGTCAATTTTGAATACCTTTTGATAGACAAAATACATCATTGCCACAACAGTAACAACATTGCAAACCCAGACTCCACCACACATTCCCACTTCTGAGTTACTCATACGCAAACACACACGGAGGGCTCGTGGGGTTATCTTTGTATGCCTGTTCATCCATAACCTCCTCCCCATGTCCCCTTTGCCTCGACCCAGGTTGAGGTTGACTGTCCTGGACCTGTCACGTGTCCACTCTGCCTTAATTTTGTCTGGCTGGTTGGCCCCTGGTGCCTGGTCTGCAGCGGCAGGGTAGCAGAATGCTAAAGCATTTCGCCTTGCTCTGGGCGAGAACGTGTTGCGGTGCAGAGGAGAGGGAAGCTGCTGTTTGTCTGTACTGCCGAGGCTCTGGAATCTTCCAGTCAATCACACACACACACATACATTTACGCATGCACACACACACACACAAATGTACGCATGCACGCACACAAACACACACACACGTACGCATGCACACACAGTCAGTGAAGTATTATGGCCGAGCTGGAATACATAACACCTGTTTCAGACTGAAGACTCGTTGGCACTTTCTGTCAGATCCCAATAATTCTATGTCCTTCATGATGCTGCCCTTCTTGGAAGATAACATAAAATAGATCCCGTGCTTTTTCTTTGATTTGTGGGTGTTGTGCCACATTTGAATCACAATAAAATATTTTGTCAGTATACAACGGCCTAATCAGTATACTTTAATGGTTCATGATTGAGTGTCAGTCCTCACCCATACTTTTTATTTACATTAATCCGTTTATCTATATTAATTTTCATGATATAAGTGTACAGTTGTCAAATGACTCTTATAATACATAATCAACATTCCATGTACAACTGAGATGTTCTAGCCAAGTGCAGAGGCCTGTCAGTGGATTGAGCTGTGAAAACCACAAAGTAGACCTACATATCATCAAACAAAAATGCTTAGGTATTCGCGGCGAAAGACGGACGCTAAACAGGGGGACGCTATTAGGATGACATCAGGGACGACCTCTCAACAGCTGCATGGGAGTGCTGTCTTTGAGAAGCATGCCAGCGGAGCCAAAATGGACTCCAATACAAGGGAACACTGATGGACTAACAGCAACAAGAGCCTCCAAGTCATCACCAGCCTAACCACGCGCTGAGTGAGTTCTGCGCTTGTTTGAAGCAGCGGGGCTTAATAAAGGCCTTACCCGTCTACGGCTGATCACATGGGTACTTGTGAAAACATGCCATTTCAGTGACCGCTCCGCTCCATATTTCACAGAGCAGATGCCGTGTTACACAGAATGTTGTCCCCCCTTTTTTTTGTCGTTGTGGGACCCTGTGTTCTGATTGAGTTAACAGCTGCGATATGAGCCGGAGTGTTCTGTGTTTTCACTCACTGGAGCAATTTTGCTTATAAAAGGTTCCATCAGTACCACTCTGGCGGGCTGCGGAGTGTTGCTTTTAATCTCTTTGACTGTGCAATCTGCCAGCTGGTCAAACGGTGGAGAGAGGGAGAGAGAAAGTTGCTGGAGTGATGCTGTTATAAGTGATTCATTGTCCTTATGCATATGGACACACAACCACGCACACACTCACACGTATGCACAAATACTATACACACACACAGACAGTGTTATCTGAACATACACACATACAGTACATACATGCACGGACCCCGTGAAAGTGAAAACCCCGCTACTATTGCTGTTTGGACCCATGCTAATTCTTATGAAACACTGATAGATTTTTATAGAGCAAATTAGTACAGTAAGGAAATCACGTATATTTGGATTACAGATTAATGCAGATTTATTTTTCTTTCTTTGCTCGATTCCTTTGATTTGAGTTTGATGCACTAAATGAGCTTCTCGGTGCGAAATGTTTTGGCAACAATTCACAAAGTTTGGCTTGACCTCGGCTCACAGGTACTTGTGAATTAATTTTCATGTGTTGCTCTACTCTACTCCGCTCAGCCTGGAGTCTGTTCCTCCCACGGGGGTCTCTTAAACATACGAAACTTCTACCCCTCAGAGTGCACACTGTGATTTAACACTTCAGCATTACCAGCATAAAACCCCCTTTTCCACCACGTTCTCTGTCCAGTATCTTTCCATTGTGAAATTGAGAATGAAATCTATTTGCACCGCTTTGGTGATGGTGCTGGTGGTGTGTGTGTCAGTGGAAGCTTCTCAGAGGAGGAAGGGGATGTCCATCCTACACAGTGAATTTGGTAAAAAAAAAAAAAAAATTAAAAGTTTGCCTTAAAAAAAAAAAACTATACTAAATATATTCACATCAACAAATAACTGATCGAAACACACTGTTTTGCAATGTAGGTCTAGTGGCCTCAACAGACCTCTGTAGGGTAGCAGCATGGTGAAGCTGGAGGACAGCTATTTTCCATCCTCCTCTGGGTACATTGACTACAATACAAAACCTAGGAGGCTCATTGTTCTCAACCCATACCATAGACAACAAGAAGGCATCCTCCAACCTATCAGATCTCTTTGCAGAATGAACTGACATGTTGTCCATCCAATGAAAGGATCAGAGAATGAATCTAGTACTGAAAGCATAAGCTACAACTAGCTAGCACTGCAGTGCATAATATGTGGTGAGTAGCTAACTGAAAGTGAGAAAAAAACAGTAGTTGAACAGTTTTGAACAATACAATTTCTTCAAAAATGAAGGAAGCAGCAGAGAGTGGGAGAAATAGCTGTCTTTTTTTCACTTTTACTTAGCTAATGCAGCTATGTTAACCTACTCAACAACTTGATTCAAACAGAGATGAATGCTATTTATGTTAGCTAGCTGGCTAATTCTATCCAACACTCCAAATATTCCAAGTCAAGGTAATCTTTAGGTGTATTGCAACCGGGGCCCGCCGGTGTAACTGCTAAACTGCTTGCTGTGCACTGTACTGTGTGATTGTACACATGGATTGGATTGAGAGTTTATTAACACGTTATTTCTAGTAGCTATGTTGACTATGACTTTAGCAAATATGGTGACAACAATGTAGGCTGTTTGTAGTGGATAGGGGTTATAGTATGAAGGTTTGGCTTGGATAGTTTTTTTCCGCCTGGTCACAGACAGCGATTGTGTTACCCGCTGAAGTCCACAAGGGAAGATGTGAGAGGATAGCATGTGGATGTGATGATGCTGTTTGTATGGCTGCTATGAAAGTGAACTGTGTGTGCGGGTGATCACGGGTGTATTCAACTGTTTGGACTAATGATTACACTCTAGATCAGATAGATGCAGGCAAGCATGTGCAAGGCAATATTGAATGTGTCACTGTTGGTCGCCGTGATTACTCCAATTAGTCTCTCGACATGTGCACCTACATTATAAACGTTCATTTGTCGGCTAAGTTAAAGCAACCTCATCATGGGTATAGGGAAAATTTGAGTATCATGTAGTAGCCTAAACCTATCGGTGATACACCCCTCCCACAATCTTAAATGGCACCAGCCACCACTAATGTGTCTCTGTATTTTTAGGTTTTACTATCCTTGTGGGGACCACAAATTCGAACAAGTGGGGACATTTTGTCGGTCCCCACAAGGAAAAATATTATTTTAGGCTTTGAGGTTAGGTTTAGGGTTACACTTAGGGTTAGGGTTACACTTATTAAGTTTAGGGTTAGGATTATGGAAATTTTGATTTTGAATGGCAATAAAAAAAAATTGTCCCCGCAAGCATAGTAAAACAAATGTGTGTGTGTGTGTGCAACTGTGTGTGTACGCTGAAGAGAAAGCACACATAGCCTGGAGTAAGCGAATCACCAGGGTAGAAGAAGAAAAAAAAGAATGGAAGAAAAAAGTAAAAAACAAGACAACAAGCAGCTTAGCACGCTTAGCTTGTGCTTATTAGACCTTTGCCGACGCTTTGGCTGCTAAGAGATTGAATGGAGTTATTTGAACTGGTGAAGACTGAGTCTGGGGTATTCTGACGAAACACAGCGACACACACACACACACACACACGAGGTGGTGGCCCCAGAGCCTGTGTAGCTTTGGGCTGCTGTCTCAGAAAACAGAAAATAAATAAATTCCTCAGAAGTGGATAGACTAATGTGTTTGTGTCTGTGGACCCTGCTGTTTACCCAAGCTGCTTACTAGTATGAGTTAGTGGGTTTATTAGGTATATATGTTGGCCTTTACTGTAATGCTTTACCTTAGAGCAGTGGTCAATTTAAGAAGAGATGGAGAAGATGGAATAAAGAATAGATGGAAGGAAGGAACCCAGTTAGCACATTTGATTCCTTGGATGTTGTGGGAACGTATGTTTTTGGTTTCACATTGGTTGTGGGAACGAAACCATACCCCACTGGGAGCAGACGTTAGTTCAACATATAGTTTTGATTTTCATTTGGTTGAGATGTCAGCTAACGTGAATTCAACATCAAATCAACAAAATATTTCACCATGTCATTGGATTTAGGTAAAACGTTGGGTGAAAAAAATATGAATCTGTCAAGCCTGATCCCGCTCCCCGTCCCTGACGCCAGGCTTCCAAACATTACGCATTCCTGCCACCATCAGTACGCACAGCTGCCTCCCCCCGTCACACGCACCAGCAATTATTGGACATCAGCAATTATTGGACCTGGATTCAATCACCTGTGTCATTACCTCCCCTATATCTGTCTGTTCCCAAGCTCTGTTCCCTGCTTCAGGATTAACGTTTATTTGTCTTTGCGCACCCGGTTCTGACACTGTCTCTGTCCTGTTTGATGTCTGTTCCATATTAAATGACATACCCAAATCTAACTGCCTGTAGCTCTGGCCCTGAAGCAACGATATGCATATTCTTGTTACCATTTAAAAGGAAGCACTTTGAGGTTTGTGGAAATGTGAAAGGAATGTAGGAGAATATAACACAAAATAACTGGTAGAAGATAATACAAAGACAAAACCAACTGTTATTTTGTATTTTTTTAACCATCATCTTTGAAATGCAAGAGAAATGCCATCATGTTTTATTCCAGCCCAGGTGCAATTTAGTTTTGTACGTGCAACGTATGTGCAACGTTTTAGGCTGATCCAAAGAACCATTGTATTTTTGTTCAAAATGTTGTATCAAGATATGCCTAATTTGTTGATTAATAACTTTTCATGTTCAAAATTGTGCACACTCCTCAAACAATAGCATGGTATTCTTTCAGTGTAATAGCTACTGTAAATTGGGCACCATGTGCACTCGATCAGTCTGGTAGCTAGCTAACTTTAGTTTTTCTTCTTCACCAGAAAGCAGCTCGCATTTTCACAAGATGCTGTTTACATCGTAGATAGAAGCAGGCCATTGACTACCTTCATGATTAAGGGTATGTACGGGAGTTGTGATTGGTTCTACATTTATTAGTAAAAGTAGCAAAAATCAGCTCCTCCGTCTACAGGAATCAATCAACTTCACATTTTAAGGCTTCGGTCCACCAACTATTCGACATTGGGAATGTTCTCAAATTGATCCAAGAACATTAAGAAACAACGTTATTTAGAGGGCATTTTACTACTTTCAGATAACGTTCTAAGAATGTTATTTAAAAAACATACATTCCATTTTCAGAACGTGAAGAAAACATTCCATAAAAACCACAAGAAAGCTTTAGTAAACACATACATTCCATTCTCAGCATCAATAAAACTCTCTCCGTCCTCTATCTTGTTAGTGCCAATATCATGCCAATCCATTTAATATTCTAACTATGACTGATTGTGATACATGTTTTCCATAATGTACAGCACATATCATGCTTATACATACAAACAAAAAACACCATTACAAATAGTGTTTCACCATTTAATGAGCAAGGAGAAAAATAGCAAAGGTATCTACATATAGTGTAAGCTACCAAGCAAGAGGCACAAGTCGGAGGTTTACATACACTTAGGTTGGAGTCATTAAAACTTGTTTTTCAACCACTCCACAAATTTCTGGCAAGTCGGTTAGGACATCTACTTTGTGCAAGACACAAGTCATTTTTCCAACAATTGTTTACAGACAGATTATTTCACATATAATTCACTGTTTCACAATTCCAGTGGGTCAGAAGTTTACATACACTAAGTTGACTGTGCCTTTAATTCCCCAAAATAATGTCATGGCTTTATAAGCTTCTGATAGGCTATTTGACATAATTTGAGTCAATTGGAGGTGTACCTGTGGATGTATTTCAAGGCCTACCTTCAAACTCAGTGTCTCTTGCTTGACATCATGGGAAAATAAAAAAAAATCAGCCAAGACCTCAGAAAAAAAATTGTAGACTACCACAAGTCTGGTTCAGCCTTGGGAGAAATTTCCAAATGCCTGAAGGTTTCACTTTCATCTGTACAAACAATAGTACGCAAGTATAAACACCATGGGACCACGGAGCCGTCATACCGCTCAGGAAGGAGACGCGTTATGTCTACTAGAGATGAACGTACTTTGGTGCGAAAAGTGCAAATCAATCCCAGATCAAGGACCCTGTGAAGATGCTGGAGGAAACAGGTACAAACGTACAGTATCTATGTCCACAGTCAAACGAGTCCTATATCGACATAACTTGAAAGGCCGCTCAGCAAGGAAGAAGCCACTGCTCCAAAACCGCCATAAAAAAAGCCAGACTACGGTTTGCAACTGCATATGGGGACAAAGATCGTACTTTTTAGAGAAATGTCCTCTGGTCTGATGAAACAAAAATAGAACGGTTTGGCCATAATGACCATCGTTATGTTATGTTTCCCAACTGTGAAGCATGGGGGTGGCAGCATCCTGTTGTGGGGGTGCTTTGCTGCAGGAGGGACTGGTGCACATCACAAAATAGATGGATCAAGAAGAAGGAAAATTACGTGGATATATTGAAGCAACATCTCAAGACATCAGTCAGGAAGTTAAAGCTTGGTCGCAAATGGGTCTTCCAAATGGACAATGACCCCAAGGATACTTCCAAAGTTGTGGTGGCAAAATGGCTTAGGGACAACAAAGTCAAGGTATTGGAGTGGCCATCACAAAGCCCTGACCTCAATCCTATAAAAAAATGTGTGGCCAGAACTGAAAAAGTGTGTGCGAGCAAGGAGGCCTACAAACGTGACACAGTTACACAAGCTCTGTCAGGAGGAAAGGGCCAAAATGTACCCAACTTATTGTGAAACGTTTGACGAAATGAAACAATTCAAAGGCAATGCTACCAAATACTAATTGAGTGTATTTAAACTTCTAACCCAGTGGGAATGTGATGAAAGAAATAAAAGCTGAAAAAAATCATTCTCTCTACTATTATTCTGACATTTCACCTTCTTAAAATAAAGTGGTGATCCTAACTGACCTAAGACAGGGAATTTTTACTAGGATTGAATGTCAGGAATTGTGAGCCAGGGCCTCCGATGAAGCCAGGGCCTCTGATGAAGACTGTAGAACTGTCATCAACACTTGCTTCTCTCTTGGATCATTTGTGTGCCCAGGACCCATAACCGTATCGGAAGGATCCCAATGTAGCTGACCGAAGTAGAGAGAAACATTTACATTACATTTTAGTCATTTAGCAGACACTCTTATCTAGAGCAACTTACAGTTGGAACTAGGGTTAAGTTGCCTTGGTTTTTCACCTAGTCGGCTCGGAGATTCGAACCAGCAGCCTTTCGGTTAATGCTCTTAACCTGCAGACCTGACAAGACTGTGAAAGACAAAATCCAGAAAAGACATCAGGCAAATGCATATGAGATCCAAATGTCTAAATAGTGATGGCAGGGCTAGTTCAAACTGCAGTAGGATGGTTCTCCTCACAGGTAAGTGAATCAGTCCACTTCCCTCTCCTGTACTCCCTGTTCACCCACAACTGCGTGGCCATTCACGCCTCCAACTCAATCATCAAGTTTGGAGACGACACTATAGTGGTAGGCTTGATTACCAACAACGATGAGATGGCCTACAGGGAGGAGGTGAGGGCCCTCAGAGTGTGGTCTCAATGTCAACAAAACAAAGGAGATGATCTTGGACTTCAGGAAACAGCAGAGGGAGCAGCCCCCTATCCACATTGACGGGACAGTATTGGAGAGGGTGGAAAGTTTTAAGTTCCTCGGCGTACACATTACGGACAAACTTAAATGGTCCACCCACACAGACAGCGTGGTGAAGAAGGCGCAGCAGCGACTCTTCAACCTCAGGAGGCTGAAGAAATGTTGTTTGTCACCAAAAACACTTACAAACTTCTACAGATGCACAATCGAGAGCATCCTGTCGGGCTGTATCACCGCCTGGTACGGAAACTGCTCCGCCCACAACCGTAAGGCTCTCCAGAGGGTAGTGAGGTCTGCACAATGCATCACCGGGTGCAAACTACCTGCCCTCCAGGACACCTACACCACCCGATGTCACAGGAAGGCCAAAAAGATCATCAAGGACAACAACCACTCGAGCCACTGCCTGTTCACCCCGCTATCATCCAGAAGGCGAGGTCAGTACAGGTACATCAAAGCGGGGACCGAGAGACTGAAAAACAGCTTCTATCTCAAGGCCATCAGACTGTTAAACAGCCATCACTAACATTGAGTGGCTGCTGCCAACATACTGACTCAACTCTAGCCACTTTAATAATGGAAAAATTGCTGTAATAAATGTATCACTAGTCACTTTATATAATGTTTACATACCCTACATTGCTCATCTCATATGTATATACTGTACTCTATACCACCTACTGCATCTTGCCTATGCCGTGTTTGGCCATCACTCATTCATATATTTTTATGTACATATTCTTATTCATTCCTTTACACTTGTGTGTATAAGGTAGTTGTTGTGAAATTGTTAGGTTAGATTACTTGCTAGATGTTACTGCATGGTCGGAACTAGAAGCACAAGCATTTCGCTACACTCGCATTAATACCTGCTAACCATGTTTATGTGACAAATAAAATGTGATTTGATTTGGTGAATAGCTCTTAGTTGATCTGGGAGTGGGACACATGAAACCTAAATAGATCATGTGAGACAAAAGTGAGAGACAAGAATTAATTAAATAAATCATCACAGCAAAGTAATGTAGTTTGCGCTCAAGAAAATGAACATCACGCCAGTCTGAGGCTCTGCAATCATTCTGATCCAACTCTTGAGAGGGATAATATGGCATTTCTTATTTGTAAGTATGATTGAAATTAGTGGGTCCTGACTGTATTAGATTTACTCTACTTTTCCTCTAGATTTTTGTAGCCTTAAATCATCACTTGGAATAAACTGAAATCTAAAATGCTCCTCATCCCGGAATGACATGCTAGCTAATGATAAAGCTATCAGCTTCTGCTAGCTAGCAACAGATCTACTCATTGTAACTAACTAGCTAATAGGCACAGAAGTCAATTCAACGTCTGGTTTTGATTTACATTTGTTGAGTTGTCAGCCATTGTGAACTCAACTTGAAATCAACAAGAAATGTCACCATGTCGTTTGACTTAGGTTAAAGTTAGGAATAAATAAGACTAAATGCCTTTACGTTGATTACTTTTTGAGAGTCCATTGAGTTTTCCACGTTGATTCAACATCGTCACATAGATTTTGGGGGTTGAAATTACTTGGAAACGATGTTGATTCAACCAGTTTTTGCCTAGTGGGGACGCACAATTGCAAAATCCAACTAACATCTTACACAGCATATCATAGTCAAGACCTCCCAAATCTGAATACAGTCTGTCTCATAGTGTACAAGCGCCATGACATGCATATGCACGTACAGTAAATAAGAGCAGTGTGTAAAATACCAGTTGCGGTAGTGCAACCCTAGCCTGATCCAAAGTCAGTTTGACAGCACAAACAGATCTGGGATCAGGCTAGTTCTGCCTCATCAACTCTAAGAACCTGTGGCAGGTTCTCACAACATGCAATCCTACCCGTGCATGCTGAGGAGAGTAATGAGAAGCATTGTGACTGGCTGGCCAGGGCTAATCTTCTCTTTGTTTCCCTGCCAAACTCAGGCCTCATGGAACACAGCCACATTACCCAGGCTCCAATCTCACATCAATGCCTTGCCATACAGAATAAGGAACCGCGTTCCTGACACTGGTGTTCCAGAGCGGTTAGTAACCACTGATGTTTTCACCTGTTGGGGAGGATAGTTTATGTTGTATCTCCAGTAGGAAACCCAATGGCCATTGTTTCCCTCTATGCCTTTACATGACTAGTTTAACCTACTCTTTATGCTCATTATACTCTATCATATTGTGAATAAGTATGTGTTAAGAGTTTTCCCAGGAGGTCCAGGGCTAGACGTATAGGCCTTGACTTTTTAAAATCCTTGTATATCTAGTCTTTATGAAGTTGATGATTGCTGTTCCTCATCCTTAATGACCCTGCTGTTTGAGCTGGTTGTGAACGCTTATAGCAAGTCTTATAATGCACTATGGGGTGATATTAGGTGCTGTAAGTGCATCCATATTGCATTATAAACAAGAGGCTCATATACAGTAAATTGTTACTCTTCCCCATATTTTTCCCCTTCTTATTGGCCCCTACGATGAACTCTGGGAGGGGACTTTGGATCTGTGTTTGTTTGTCCGTCCATTCGTACGTTGGTGAATGATGCGTTTTGCCACAGAGATCCGTCAATTACACCGATTGGCCCAAGGGTGCTGCATCATTCGTGGGGATGACATGTTTATAGTTTTTCCCTCTTTCTCTCTCTCCCTGTCTTTCTTCCTTCTCCATCTATCTCCCTCTGACACTCTCTTTTCTTCCCTCTCTCTCTACACCCATCTTTCCCTCTTTCTCTCACTCTTTTTCACCTATCTCTCACTTCTTATCTTTTCCTTTTTTTCTCTCTACCCATGTTTCCCTCTTTCTCTCTCTACCCATCTCTACCTCTTTTGCTCTCTCTTCCCCCCTCTCTTTTTCTCTCTTTATCTCTTGCTCTCAAATGTAAAGGAGAGGTCTCAGGCAGGTTTAATCTGAAGCTGACAATTTACCAAACGCTCTGCCTTGGCTCCACTTTGATCTGAAGAAACTTTGGGAAATTCTCCCATCCACACCCGATCACCCCAGCCCCCATCAGCCCCTGCTTCATTAGCCGACCTTTAGCTGCCACACAACAATTAGGCCTGTCGGGCACTATAGCTCCGCTGTCTATACCAAGGAATAAATCCTGACTAATGATTTGCTAAAAAGACCTGACAGCGTGTTACAGCTGGAGCTGTAATTTAATATAAGCTCTAACAAGCCTTTGAACGAGTGGAAGAAATATTTCATAAGCTTGATGCAATTTGGTGGGAGGACAAAATGAAAATAATGAATGCGCTCAGATTTTAACAGGTTTCCAACCAAATTGCTGATAGATTTTCATTCCAATACTCTAAAATCTGCATGAAGAAAATATGCGCATTTTCCCACCAGTGGTGTGTTTCCACCAAACGGACTTGCTGTTCAGTCCATGATGTAGTGCACACAAAATGTACTTTTTCACTTAAGTTTTCATGTATTGTATAAAATTCTAAAGCTCAATGTATTTCCATCGCAATTTCAACTCTACCGATAGTTTTGCCACAAAAACTGTTGTTTCATGTGTTTCCTCTGGTCTTGGCATGTGCACTCTAGCGAATAGCTCACAGATACAGTGCGGCAGTGGCGATTTTAGTGGGGCAACCTTCCCCCCCAACCTTCCCCCTATCTTGGTGGGGCAACCTTCCCCATAACCTTCCCCCTATCTTGGTGGGGCAACCTTCCCCCCAACTTTTTGAAGGATGCCAGCAAGCCACTACACAACACAACACGAAACAATAAATGAATTGCACTGTAACAGTGACCGACACTGCCAACAAACTGTTAGGGCCTACATAAAGCTGTCCCAACAGCAAAGCTTACTTTTAAGAAACATTTAGTGAATCCTTACCACTGCTACATCTGGCTATCAGCAGAGCCTTGTCTGGCAGCAAAATAGTTCATTCAGCCTCATTTACTGCCTTTTGAAAAAACAGCTGATATGGCTGACTTGCTTAAACAAATGTGGTTTCTACTGACAATTGAGATGTACAAACTATGGCATAAGGGGACAACGAGTGGATAAGAGGCAATCCGTAATTTCGATTAAGACATCAATGAGCGAGCTAGGACGGACGTGGTCAATTTAACTATTTGTTCAGCACTTTTGAAATGTACAGCAACAAAATTCAGAACATGGGTCGTTCTTACAGCATTCTCCCTGTACACCAAGTCAGAACCATAGGATAAATAAAGTGGGCATGTAAGCAGACATTGAAAGCGCCTACAATATTTGATGATTACATTTCTCTAAAATAGGCTATAAGCTACATGTGCACCCCCAAGTCAGAACAGTAGGCTCAATTATGAGGGGGAAAGGGACCAAATGATTTTGGTGAGGCACATGGTCTACTAATAGCTTACTACACAACATACACTGGGAATAAGGGCGCCGCAGGAGATGGCTGCCGTTTTACGGTCCCCTGTTTAATTGTGCCGTTGTGTGTGTTTTTTTTGCGTTATTTGTAACTCATTTTGTACATAATGTTTCTGCCACCGTGTCTTGTGACCGAAAAGAGCTTCTAGATAACAGCAAAGCGATTACTCACCCCGTACTGGAAGAATACATTTTCTTTAACGAGTCGGATGGGAAGATTTACTTCAGACACACAGCAAAGCCCTCATCCCTGTAATTCACAGGAGAAAGAGACAGAGATATCGGGGACGCCGGTCTGGGTGCCTTGTAAGGATCCGTCACCGAGAGGGTAATCTACCTTTACCATCGGTACTATTAACCAACGTACGCTCATTGGATAATAAAATAGACTAGCTATGAGCATGTATATCTACCAACGAGACATTAAAAACTGTAATATATCTGATGTTTCACCGAGTCGTAGCTGATCGATGATAAGAATTACATACAGCTGTCGGTTAAATTTCTTTTCTGCAGGATAGTACAGTGGCCTCTGGTAAGATAAGGGGGGACAGTCTATGTACACTACAGTTCAAAAGTTTGGGGTCACTTAGAAATGTTCTTGTTTTTGAAAGAAAATCACATTTTGTGTCCATTGAAACAACATCAAATTGATCAGAAATACAGTGTAGACATTGTTAATGTTGTAAATGGCTATTGTAGATTGAAACGGATGATTTTTATGGAATATCTACATAGGCGTACAGAGGCCTATTATCAGCAACCACCACTCCTGTGTTCCAATGGCACGTGGTGTTAGCTAATCCACGTTTATAATTTTAAAAGGCTAATTGATCATTACAAAATCCTTTAGCAATTTTGATAGAACACCTGCAAACTGTTGTCCTGATTAAAGAAGCAATAATACTGACATTCTTTAGACTAGTTGAGTATCTGGAGCATCAGCATTTGTGGGTTCGATAAACAGGCTCAAAATGGCAAGAAACAAATACCTTTCTTCTGAAGCTTGTCATGATGTCAGTGATCTTCAGGTTGGAGCTCTAGAAAGAGGCCCGAGTTCCCTACTTGGAGTTCCGAGTAGGATGATCATTCTAAACCTATTTTCCCATTCAGAGCTCATTTTTTCAGAGTTCCCAGTTGTCTTGAACTCACTAAAGATTGAGATATCCCAGTTCTGAGTTTCCAGTTGTTTGAACCCAGCAAAATTCATGCTGGATTAACAGCATGGCCAATGTTGAATGTTTATCCCTTTAAGCTTGGAAAAGAGACCCTTAAACCCAGACTGGGACACACACACCCACTCCACTGAATAGCAGGCCAGGGATTGCTTTGCAATGTTTGCAGTTAGCCACTGATTCCTTCCAATCCACTCATTGTTGAATTTGCAATTTTCAACTTGTTGTGTAATGTTTATGTCCAATGACCTTGAGCCTTCTTGGACGGGCACTTAAACCCAAGGGGCTTGAATTTTCAAGCTCTACCGTAGATTTTGCTGTGACGTAGTGACCCCATGAGTGACAGAACACTGTGCCAATCAAAGCGCAACTAGAGAACATGACCAACCCTTACGCTCAATATTTTCTGCTGGCTGTCACACCACCACAGAAAGCACTGAGCTAGGCTGAAACATCTGCATTTTGGAGCTGCCTTACTCAAGAAAACAAAAAAGAGACCATGTTTGAATGGTCTCTATTTATTTATGTATATACAGCATGTATATATATATATATATATATATATATATATATATATATATATATATATATATATATATATATATATATATATATATATATATTTTTTTTTGTTGAGCTAAACATGTGGGGTTCAAAACAGGTGGGGCTCTACTACACCTGTCCTGAATGTCGGGTAGCCACTGCAGTGCGGGTAAGCTGTGCGGGTAGGCTAGTCTACATGAGGAGATTATTATAGATAAGAGCGAGAATATATATATTTGTCAAACGGCAGTCAAGCATCGATCATCATGTCAACAGAATCAGACGGTCAATATTTATTGAAAAAGAACATCAAGATCACGGTGCACTTTCACCACCCTGTGAAGTTCATCATAAGTTATTTCATCTGCAGCCCAATTAAACTGCATTGTTTCCCAAATAGTCGTGGGAGGACCACACACCATATCATCACGTAACTCCAAGTTTAGTTAGATGTGATGGTTATTCTATCAATATTTGCGCATAAAGACGTTTCCATAATACTTTTTAAATACATATTATAGACACAAAATTAACCCACCTGTGGGCATTTAAATTGTACCGAAACATCCTGTATCCATCACAGCAGTAATTTTTTTTAGAATGACTTTCCTCGCATAAAAACTGTGGATGGAAACGTGGTTGCTGATGGCTTTTCTTTTTATTAATTGCAAATAATAACAAGCGCAGACACGGAGACACAGACGTCGACAGCAGCTCATCAGACGTCGTTCCTTTCTCCCCTGCATGTTGAGTAGGCTAGATAACACCATTGTTTCCTGCCATTTTGTAACCTTTTACATACCATTTTCTTTATGTCCCTGGCGTTTTTAACAAGATTGATGTTCCAGTCTGAGAAACATCCTGTTATCCACAGAACATGGTGGCCCTTGACAACCAACTTTTTAATACATGGACAATACACAATTAAACTAATGTATTCTACCATGGAAAATCATTCTGGATGTATTTAATCATTATGCTATATCCATATGTTATAGCTCTGTCTCTTTTAGTGTCAGCCTGTCTTTATCTGTCTTATACCCAGTCAAACTGGCTTTTAAACCATACATTCCCAAGTACTTCAACTATGTAGAAACACACACTAATTAGGACCTTCTGAAAAACAAACATTTAGTTACGTGAACCAGCCAGACTGTCATAATAATGTCGCATTTATTAATAATAATTCCTCTTTTGTTGGTAATGAAATCTGCTTGTCCTACGAGGTAGAGAGCGGGGCAAAAGAGAGTAAGAAAAGTTTTTGGCACCCAAAGTGGCCAAAGCGACCAAAATAATGTAAAATATGAAACACCAAAAGATAACCCGATATCATAAGCAGGACATCTAGATCAGAGTGATGTCACAGGGGCCAGCAAATTAAAGGAAATAAATGATGAATTGGACCAAATTACGTTGAAAAAAACTATCAAATATTAAAATATATTTCACTTTGACATCAAGGGTACACAGAGAGTAATTGCTGGGCTGAAGTGATAATCATTTCCTCCATTTAGTGTAACAGTAATAAAAGACTTGTCAGGGGTGTGGAGTGAAGAAGATCCCTTGCCCCTCATTACCCCATGGGGAAGAACAGTGTTTTCTGGCCCCTAATCACAACAATATTTAGCCAAATAAGATCATTATGCTAATGGTGATGCTGATAATAAGGCACATTTTCCTTGTTTGTTTCCTAGTTTGGGCGTATTTATGTTATATTACACTGATGAACAAACGGACAGTCCATTTGATTGTGTCCCTGTCTTTGATTTTGGTAGCGGAGGATGGGGACGTGTGCTTTGAATTCATCAGGGATTGAATTGAGATGAGGTTTGAATATTTAAACAAGGCCCTCCTCTGAGCTTGTTTTAGGAGATTATAGTTCTCTTTTTATTAGGATCATTAAGAGGAAGTAATTACCTGGGTTAGTTAGACTTGTCTAAAGTAGGTTACCACCCGTTGAAGTTTGGTCGTATTGAAAATTCCTCAGAACTCAATTGGTTTGGTAGAGTGAATTTGAGACATTTTATAGACATTTTATTATGAGCCAATATTCCCTGTAGAAGGAATGTAAGTTAACTATTTTTCAGTCTATCACGACTCAGGAAATGACCCAGATGCAGACACAGGAGGTGGATAGTACAGTTCTCAGATGATTTACTGTAAACACGGGGGAAAAGGTCAGGTCGAGGACAGGCAGGGATTCGTGTTCAGGTTGGAGTCGGGCAGGTACAGGACGGCAGGCAGGCTCGGGGTCAGGGCAGGCAGAGGTTCGTAATTAGGTCAGAGTCAGGCAGGTACAGGACAGCAGGCAGGCTCCGGGTCAGGGCAGGCAGAGGTTCGTAATTAGGTCAGAGTCATGCAGGTACAGGACAGCAGGCAGGCTCGGGGTCAGGACAGGCAGAGGTTCGTAATTAGGTCAGAGTCAGACAGGTACAGAACGGCAGGCAGGCTCAGGGTCAGGGCAGACAGAGGTTCATACTTAGGTCAGAGTCCTGCAGGTACAGGACAGCAGGCAGGCTCGGGGTCAGGACAGGCAGAATAGTCAGAACCGGGACAACTAGGAAACAGAACTTGAGAAAAAGGAAGATGGTAAAGCACGCTGGTAAGGCCTGACAAGACAAGCGGAACTGTCAACAGACAAAGAGAGAACACAGGTATAAATGCACGGGGATAATGGGGAAGATGGGCGACAAGATGGGTGGAGACTAGCACAAAGACAGGTGAAACAGATCAGGGTGTGACACAGTCTATTGGTTATAAACTTTTCAGAAGATGTACTGTACAGGTGAATAACCTGATCTCATGAGCTAACCATGTTCACCGGTTTTTTCCCTCACTGGTCTGTTTTTGGTTCTAACGGGGCACCTAAATAACAACTTTGCATCTCTATATTTATGTACTCTAGGGCCTCTACCAAGAGGTCTGGACCATTACAACACAGGGGGTAGTGCACTTGTCCTGCATCCACAGGGTTGTCAAGCCCCGCTTTGTCTGTTCCCGTACAATCGCTACAACCATATTTACCTAGAGACGTTCCTTGGGCCTCGTCTTAACAGACACAGGCCTGTGTGGCCTACCCAGCAGACGTCAGACAGCAGGGGTCTTTTCCTTTTGAAACCTCTCCCCCTGAAGTAAATTAACAGCCAGTGATGTTGACATCTTCGATGCCCGGCCCTGATCAAAGGCCAGATCGCCTATTACAGCAAGAGGGACATGAAATCCTCGTCACAAGGCCAAACATGAGGCCCGAAGCAGCGCAACAGGTCAAGTAATTATCAGAAAGTGTGTGTAAGATGTTTTGCTGTTTTGCTACTGCCAAGTCGTCAGCGATCCCATTTTGAACATTTTATTGTGCCTATTATAGGCACAACATTCCCGGCGAGGAGCGGGTGACATGGAACGGTCGCTACCTCAGACGAGGGCAGGAGAGAAAAAATACGTAATCAATTTGATGATGAATAAGTGACCGTCATTCCTGTCTTTTAATGCATCTCTCTATCCCTCTCTCTCTCCCTCGCTAATTGCACCGTAGACAGCTTTAAGCACGTTGGGGAATCACTGGCAGAGATTACCAGTCTCTCTATGCTTTGTTGAGGCGTTATTTGCATGGTAATTAGTCGATGGCAGTACGTTTTCTAATGTATTTATTCTTTCACAACCATAGGTACATAGAGAGAGGGATAGTGTGTAAGAAAGAGAGGGAGGCGCCATGCATTAATTATAGTGATCAGAGCATTCACTGAACTTTGCCTTGATGTGTTTATTAAATTAGTACATCAATTGACAGATGAGTCTCTTGTTTCCTCATTGTCATTCAATCTCTTCTGTTTAAGTAAATCCGGATCTCTTTTCCAGCTCCAACACTTCTCCACCAGTGTCTCGATCCGTATATGGCCTTCTAAGGAACATGCTGCACAGGTTATAGCCTATGTATTTAAACTGGTTTGAACACATGTAAGTCAGGGCACAGAGCAGAATCCTGCACACCCAGTAGCCCTCCAGGAAGAGAGTTCACATACAATCAAATCAAATTGTATTGGTCACTTACACATGGTTAGCAGATGTTAATGCGAGTGTAGCGAAATGCTTGTGCTTCTAGTTCTGACAATGCAGTAATATCTAACAAGTAATCGAACAAATTCACAACGACTAGCTTATACACACAAGTGTAAAGGGATGAATAAGAATATGTACATATAAATACATGGATGAGCGATGGCAAGATGCAGTAGATGGTGTAGAATACAGTATATACATATGAGATGAGGAATGTAGGATATGTAAACATTATTAAAGTGGCGTTATTAAAGTGACTAGTGATACTTTTATTAAATCCATTTATTAAATGTATTAAATTGGCCAGAGATTTGAGTCTGTATGTTGGCAGCAGCCACTGTATGTTATTGATGGCTGTTTAACAGTCTGATGGCCTTGAGATAGAAGCTGTTTTTCAGTCTCTCGGTCCCAGCTTTGATGCACCTGTACTGACCTCGCCTTCTGGATAATAGCGGGGTGAACAGGCAGTGGCTTGGGTGGTTGTTATCCTTGATTATCTTTCTGGCCTTCCTGTGTCATCGGATGCTGTAGGTGTCCTGGAGGGCAGGTAGTTTGCCCCCGGTGATGCGTTGTGCAGACTGCACTATCCTCTAGAGAGCCTTACGGTTGTGGGCGGAGCAGTTGCCGTACCAAGCGGTGATACAGCCCGACAGGATGCTCTCGATTGTGCATCTGTAAAAGTTTGTGAGTGTTTTAGATGACAAGCCAAATTTCTTCAGCCTCTTGACGTTGAAGAGGCGCTGTTGCGCCTTCTTCACCACGCTGTCTGTGTGAGTGGACCAATTCAGTTTTTTCGTGATGTGTACACCGAGGAACTTAAAACTTACTACCCTCTCCACTACTGTCCCGTCAATGTGGATAGGGGGCTGCTCCCTCTGCTGTTTCCTGAAGTCCACGATCATCTCCTTTGTTTTGTTGACGTTGAGTGTGAGGTTATTTTCCTGACACCACAATCTGAGGGCCCTCACCTCCTCCCTGTAGGCCCTTTCGTCATTGTTGGTAATCAAGCCTACCACTGTAAAGATTTAAACCAAAGTGAGTACAACACAGTATTCATTCGTGCTTTACAGTACTAACATTCTTTAAAAAATGTATGAATATCAGTAAATATAACAGAGAAAAAAGTAAAATATGACCCCATTATCCACCAACAGTGAAGAATCGGTGGTCTGCAAAATTAAAGCTTAACAAAAAACACAAAAGTGTAGATAGAACCTTGGCACTTCACTGCTCCTTGACAGAGTGCCTATCAAACTGATGGAGAAGCCGTCTCCCTCCTCTCTTCTTTTCCCTTCTCCTGGAGGGTCTGGGATAGGACAACGGAGGAACCAGCGTGGTCCCGTTGTGTTTGTGTACACACACACACACAACACACACCACCCCAGCCTATAACACTACAGCAGAAATCAAAACTAAAACACCTCCTTATTGTCTGCCTGTGTGTCCATCCCGCTCCCCGAACACAACTCGAGGTGGAACAAAGGGAACAATCTATGTGTGTGATAGAAGCCAACAGTTGGTAAGAGGTTTGAGATGAGTGCGTGGAGTGGTGGAGGATGCTATTTGCCTAGAGAGCGCCTGAGGATGCGGGCCGGTCGGTGCTGGTGGTGGAATAGGCCTGTCAGCTGGCATCCAGTGATAATTGCTTCCCATGGCAGGACCCCACCGGCCCGGGGAAGAACAGCGCGGCGAGGAGGTAGAAGCGGCCCTGGAATCCCATCTCCACAACAGCCCCAATCATAATTGTTTTGTGAGGGATGCAGAGACGTGTTGCCAATCTGCACGCTGGGCCTGGGCTCTGATTGACACTCATTGACCGGAGAGAGCAGCGGAGGTGGGAGGGAAGGGTATGCTGCTGCAGACTATGGGCCTTGAGTATCGCAGCGTTTGTCACTCAGAAAGGTGGAGATGAGAAAGGGGGAAGTGGGGAAAAAAGGTAGAGGAGAAAAGATGGAGGAGAAAGTAGGGGATATGTTTATCACAGCATGTGTCACTCAGAAAGGAGGAGAGGAGAGAGGGAGGTAATTCAGGGAACCGTCATGTGCTGTAATGTTGCTTTATAATTAGCCATATATAACAACATGATTAATTTGATATGCATCTCTATTCTTTAAAACATATTTTGTCCTTTATATCCCAGGTGAATTATCAGTTAACCTTTTACACCGAATACGGATTCAAAGTGGCAGATTCGGTCACTGACAAGTGCCTAAATTTGAAAGCTGTGGCTGTATAGTAACATGCTATAAATGACATCAGAGCTCCGGCACTGCGTTTCACAGTGCTGTGTGGGTTTTGACTGACAGCCGTTCTAAACTTGAGCCCCACGCTCGACAGGAAGTTGCCCACATCCCTCCCGCTAATTAGGCAACTTTTTTGCAACATTTTTGCTGAGAGTAAACTCTGTACATTAAGATGAATCTATGTATTTTGAAAGATGGGAGATTGACAATTAAAATAAATACCACTGTGATGTCATATAAGCAAACCAAACACCCATGAATTAAAATGTGCACTACACATTTCCACAGCGTATAACTCGTCATATACAGTGTCAATGTTATGAAGACTATGTTTGATGTACAGTCACAAGATGACGTGGTGTCATACCCTGGGTTGTTCTGAACATAATGAGTCTATGTTTGTCTATTGTGAAGAAAATTCCATGTGAAACACGCACCGGAATGCACACGACATCTTTCTATGCGGACCAAAATTATGACCTGTTTCTCTAAATTGCCGTGTGAAAGCCTCACTGTAAGATCATATTTTATAACTTAGCTAGTCATGTTGGCAATAGAACAAGCTTTCAAATAATGCCCACCTGACCCAGATTGTGATTTATAATGGGTTGTTTTTGGATTGAGTAAACAACAGTAGTTGTGTGATGATGTGGATGCACAACAACTAACTACAGGTGTGTTTGCTCTAGGTTCTCAACGGCAAAGCTAGGAGAGCTCAAAAAGCACCTTATAGTTTAAGACTCTTCACTGAGTCATAAAAGTGCATTGAAATTGATTAGGAACTGTGCAGACTTTGGAGAGGTGTGTGGCCACTTGATGACACCAGTTAGCCCTCTCACTCAAATCCATGTCATTTTTTGGTCTAATGTTGCACCTACCCCCAGGAATATTCTTATCACGTTACTGAATGTATCCAGAGTATTTTCAGATTTCATTATCAACAATTGCGGTGAAAAGTACAGTAAATGTAAAATGCACATACAGTTGAAGTTGGAAGTTTACATACACCTTAGAACCCACCTTAGCCAAATACATTTAATCTCAGTGTTTCACAATTCCTGACATTTAATCCAAGTAAAAATGTCCTGTCTTAGGTCAGTTAGGATCACCACTTTTATTTAAGAATGTGAAATGTCAGAATAATAGTGGAGAGAATGATATATTTCAGCTTTTATTTACAGGTATTTCATCACTTTCCCAGTGGGTCAGAAGTTTACATACACTCAATTAGTATTTGGTAGCATTGCCTTTAAATTGCTTAACTTGGGTCAAACGTTTTGGGCAGCCTTCCACAAGCTTCCCACAATAAATTGGATGAATTTTGGCCCATTCCTCCTGAAAGAGCTGGTGTAACTGAGTCAGGTTTGTAGACATCCTTGCTTGCAAATGCTTTTTCAGTTCTGCCCACAAATTTTCTATAGGATTGAGGTCAGGGCTTTGTGATGGCCACTCCAAAACCTTGACTTTGTTGCCATTTTGCCACAACTTTAGAAGTATGTTTGGGGTCATTGTCCATTTGGAAGACCCATTTGCGACCAAGATTTATCTTCCTGACTGATGTCTTGAGCTGTTGTTTCAATATATCCACATCATTTTCCATCCTCATGAAAACATCTATTTCGTGAAGTGCACCAGACCCTCCTGCAGCAAAGCACCCCCACAACATGATGCTGCCGCCCCCGTGCTTCACGGTTGGGATGGTATTCTTCGGCATGCCTCCCCCTTTTTCCTCCAAACATAACGCTGGTCATTATGGCCAAACAGTTCTATTTTTATTTCATCAGTCCAGAGGATATTTCTAAAAAGTACGATCTTTGTCCCCATTTGCAGTTGCAAACCATAGTCTGGCTTTTTAATGGTGGTTTTGGAGCAGTGGCTTCTTCCTTGCTGATCGGCCTTTCAGGTTATGTCGATACAGGACTCGTTTGACTGTGGATATAGATACTTTTCTACCTGTTTCCTCCAGCATCTTCACAGGGTCCTTTGCTGTAGTTCTGGGATTGATTTGAATTAGAGTATTTTAATGATTAACATTGATTTATGTATCTGATCATTTCCCATCGGATCATTTGTTTGCAGGCATTGTTGAGCACAGTGCTCAATCCATCAGCAGTAACTGTAGGATTTACAACAAGCTTTACAAGATTGTGTATTTGCTTCTAACAAAAGTTGGAAATGTGGGAATGGATCGTCAATTCTCTCTACTTTTGGTTATCCTCATAAAAGATACTTACATTTGGAGCAACATTTTAAGTTGTATTAGTTCTCAAATTTGTGGGTGAATAAAATACAAAATTCTTTGAAACTATTTATTATTGTTGTTGTTGTTTTTTTTCGTCAATTTGAAATCACCCCAGAATATTTTGTTGACAGTTGAGTGTGAAAAATTCCAATGAAATGTACCATCTTGCCCCAGAAGTCACAGGTTCAATCACCGCTTCCACCTGTTCCACATTCACTCATTTTCTGTCTCCTGTTCTTTTCAAATCTCTGTCTGACAAATGGTAGACATATCTATCATTGACTGTTTTAAAATGGGTCATTATCATAGTATTTTATTGTTCAAGGACTTAATCTGTCTTGCTTCTGATCCTGGTGAAAGCAGGGTTACATCCCAAATGGTACCCTACTCCCCATGTAGAGCACTACTTTTATCTAGAACCCTATGTACCCTGATGAAAAGTAGTGCACTAGATAGGGAATAGGGTGCCATTTGGGATGTAGAACAGGGCTTTATCACTCACCTGTCCAAAGCTAATTCCTGCCGGTGTCAAGCATGGGATTGGATTTAAAGGCACTCAAGTTGCGTGGGACTGTCTACTGTCAGCTTGTCCTGATGCCCCTACTTAGATGTCACTTCAGGAAGAAGGCTCGCTAAACCGCTAGCACAAGACATTCGATGTCACTTCTACAGAGCGCTAACATGCTAAATTGCTACATTGCTAGCACAGGGCTTCTTAGGGTCTCAGTGACAAGTGACATGCTATTATCTGTCGAGGAGAGAGAGAGAGAGGGAGAGGGAGAGAGAGAGAGCGTGCACTGTGTTGTCAAGAGATACATGTCTCTACATGTGTATAAATCATAGATGGTCCCTCATGAAATGTTGAAACCTGACAGGGCCGCAGACGCTTCCTGTACGGAGGATAATGGAAAAGCATATTGGGAGAAGTCAGCGACGTGACCAAGGGCAGGATTGGGGTGTTTTTGATTTACGTGCAGCTGAGCTACAGTTCTAACATAATGTAAGAGAATGGAGCATTTCTCTATGATTAGTAGTTTGTGGTCACACGCACATCTTTAAAAACATAGGTGCTGGGCTAATACAGAATACTAGTATAGAACAAGAAGGTCCACACACTGCTAAAGCTCCCAATTCACAGCTTTATTGACAAGGTTTCAATCCGCAACGGATCTTCATCAGATCAGAGTCTGAGTCTTCACATCCCAAAATATACACACTTCACCTCACATGACCATTGCGGACATGACGCAAGGTGGGTGCAAAAAAACACTTGTATATCGATAATAATTAAATAACAATGAGATGGGTGCATGTAATGGTTCCAGAAAATAATATATATTTACAAAATGACCAAGTGGGTGACCTGGAAGGCAAGACAAATCAAAGTGAAGTAATATATTCAGGTAAGAAATGGTCTGATATCAAACTCTTGGTTCAGAACTTTAGGAGACATGGTACACAAACGGTGAATCCAATGTAATTCTCTTCTCAATAATAGATTATCAGTATCTTTAAGGGGAAATCCCGGAGCTCCAAGAATGAAATCCCACAGACCTATACGGAAAAAAAACTACAACTAAAGTAATGTATATGTATTGTGAAATATATTACATTTGATTGTATTTGTAAGAAATAAATATTTGCCATACATTTGAATATATATCTACATATATACATACACACGCACGCACGCACACACACACACACACACACACACACACACACACACACACACACACACACACACACACACACAAACATAGATAGGAGGAATTTTGGACCATTCCTCTTTACAAAACTGTTTCCGTTCAGCAATATTCTTGGGATGTCTGTTGTGAACTGCTCTCTTGAGGTCATGCCACAGCATCTCAATCTGGTTGAGGTCAGGACTCTGACTGGTCCACTCCAGAAGGTGTATTTTCTTCTGTTCAAGCCATTCTGTTGTTGATTTACTTCTTTTGGGATGTTGTCCTGCTGCATAACCTAACTTCTGTTGAGCTTCAATTGGCAGACAGATAGCCTAACATTCTCCTGCAAAATGCCTTGATAAACTTGGGAATTCATTTTTCCGTCTATGATAGCAAGCTGTCCAGGCCCTGAGGCAGCAAAGCAGCCCCAAACCATGATGCTCCCACCACCATAGTTTACAGTTGGAATGAGGTTTGTTGGTGTGCTGTGTCTTTTTTCTCCACACATAGTGTTGTGTGTTCCTTCCAAACAATACAACTTTAGTTTCATCTGTCCACAGAATATTTTGCCAGTAGCGCTGTTGAACATCCAGGTGCCCTTTTCGAACTTCAGACAGGCAGCAATGTTTTTTTGGACAGCAGTGTCTTCTTCCATGGTGTCCTCCCATGAACACCCTTCATGTTTAGTGTTTTACATATTGAAGAATCGCCAACAGAGATATTAGCATCTTCCAGAGATTTCTGTAAGTCTTTAGCTGACACTCTAGGATTCATCTTAACCTCATTGAGCATTCTGCCCTGTGCTCTTGCAGTCATCTTTGCAGGACGGTCACTCCTAGGGAGAGTAGCAACAGTGCTGAAATTTCTCAATTTATAGACAATTTGTCTTACCGTGGACTGATTTTAAGAGATACTTTTGTAACCCTTTCCAGCTTTATGCAAGGCAACAATTCTTAATATTTTTTGTTCGAGGCATGGTTCTTCTCAGGCAATGCTTCTTGTGAATAGAAAACACACATTTTGTGAGTGTTTTTAATGGGGCAGGGCAGCTCTAACCAAAATCTCAAATTTTGTCTCATTGAATCGATTCCAGATTAGTTGACTCCTGACTCCAATTAGCTTTTGGAGAAGTCATTAGCCTAGGGGTTCACATACTTTTTACAACCTACACTGTGAATGTTTAAATTATGCACTCAATACAGACAATAAAAATACAATAATGTGTGTGTTATTAGTTTAAGCACACTGTGTTTGTCTATTGTTTTGACTTAAATGAAGATCAGATAATATTTTATGTCAAATTTATGCAGAAATCTAAATCATTCCAAAGGGTTCAAATACTTTTACTTGCCACTGTATATATATATATATATATAGTGGCAAGAAAAAGTATATATATATATTTATATACGTATATACAGTGGCAAGAAAAAGTATGTACTTTTTGTTTGGAAAATATTTTTTTAAATCTGAATAATATTGTAATGAAATGGTGACGATGGAGCTCAGTGCCTTCACTGCTTGACTTTTTCCATATTTTGTTGTGTTACAGACTGAATTTAAAAAGGATTCGATGTGGATTTTTGGTCACTGGCTACACACAATACCCTAAACTGTCAAAGTGGAATTATATTTTTCAACATATTTTAGAAATGATTTAAAAATAAAAAGCTGAAATGTCTTGGGTCAATAATTATTCAACTCCTTCATTTTGTTGGGTCTAAATAAGTTTATGACGGAAAAAAATCTTAACAAGTCACATAATAAGAAGCATAGACTCACTCTATGTGCTACGGTAGTGTTTAACATGATTTTTGAATGACTGCCTCATCCTGTACGCAATGCATACAATTATCTGTAAGGTCCATCAGTCGAGCAATGAATTTCAAACACAGATTCAACCACAAAGACCAGGGAGGTTTTACAATGCCTCGCAAATCCTCTTAAGCTCTGTTGGGTTGGATGGGGAGCGTCGCTGCACAGGTATTTTCAGGTCTATCCAGAGATGTTTGATCGGGTTCAAGTCTGGGCTCTAGCTGGGCTCTGGCTGGCCAAAGAGTTCAATCTTGGTTTCATCATGGTCTGAGAGGCCTTTAGGTGCCTGTTGGCAATGCCTGGCAGGATGTCATGGGCCTTTTACTGTGGAGTGACTTCCGTCTGGTCACTCTACCATAAAGGCCTAATTGGGTGTCGCAGAGAAGGTTGTCCTTCTGGAAGGTTCTTCCATCTCCACAGAGAAACTCTGGAGCTCTGTCAGAATGACCATCAGATTCTTGGTCACCGCCCGAGAAGGCACTTCTCCCCCAATTGCTCAGTTTGGCCGGGCGGCCAGCTCTAGGAAGAGTCTTGGTGGTTCCAAACTTCTTCCATTTAAGAATGATGGTGGCCACTGTATCCTTGGGGACCTTCAATGCTGCAGACATTTTTTGGTACCCTTCCCTAGATCACAATCCTGTCTCGGAGCTCTAAGGACAATTCCTTCAACCTCTTGGCTTGGTTTTTGCTCTGACATGCACTGTCAACTGTGGGACCTTATATAGACAGGTGTGTGCCTTTCCAAATCATGTCCAATTAATTGAATTTACCACAGATGGACTCCAATCAAGTTGTAGAAACATCTCAAGGGTGATCAATGAGTCTTATAGCAAAGGGTCTGAATACTCATGTAAATAATGTATTTCTATTGTTTTTTAATATACATTTGCAAAAAAAAAAAAACATTTTTGCTTTTTCATTACGGGGTATTGTGTGTAGATTGATGAGGGAAAAACAGTTTTTCATCCATTTTAAAATAAGGCTGTAACGTAACAAAATGTGAAAAAAAGTCAAGGGGTCTGAATACTTTCCAAATACACTGTATATCATTTACAATACATTTGGAAACCTTTCTCAAAATATGTTTTCACTTTATCATTATGGGTGATGGTTGAGAAAAAAAATATTTTTAAGCCCGTTTGAATTCAGGCTGTGAACACAGCAAAATGTGGAATAAGTAAATTAGTATGAATTATTTCGGAAGGCACTGTACTGTTTGTGAGTCTCACTAAGACCGTGGAACTGGCATGTACAAGCTCAACCTTTATTAACAATGTACAACATAGCACATGAACTGGCACTTTCTCACGTGGGTGGCCCAAAGAGAGCTAACCCAAGGCCAGGCATTCAACAAGCCTTGCCTCCAGATGCTTTAGCAAAATGTATTTTTATTGTACTTGACACATACCAAAAGCACTAAAAATGCATTTAAATGACTACAAACAAACATGACACATTATCGCTCATAGAGTGACTTCATTTCTTTCACATCTCAGGCACTAGAATTGTTCATCATTTAATTAAGCTGAAGAGAGGCACTTACTATGTCCAATTTTAACCTCTTGAGTTGTGAAAAGTGTTTTGTAGGAAGTTGAATATTTATGATCACTTATGACAGAATGTAAAAATGTTGTCAAATCAAATGTATTTTTTTTACTCACCATAACCATTTCTATTATATCACAGCCAAACTTTTGACTATTCCAAATGAAGGCTTTGTCACACAAAAAATGATGCGTTATATAGCTAATGTGCCCACTCTGGTATTGGCACTTGCGCTCTAGCCAACAGCTCGCAGATACAGTGAGGGTGTACTGTAGTGGGTAGGCTAGCCTACATGATGAGATTGGTATGGACAAAGGAGCTAGATTATTTTTATTTGTCAAACTGTCGCAAAGCATCAATCACCATGTCACAAGAATAAGACACTCGATATTAATTGAAAGGACCATCTGTAGACTAGATGTTATAGCTATGCATTTCTGGAAATGTCAGGCATTACATGCATTTGAGCAAAGATGCAAACGTATGTACATGTATTTGAAATACATTTTTCGGGAAGTTAAATATATAGAAATGGTAAAAACTGTCCGTATGGGGAGTCACATGCAGGTAAGATGTTTCTATATAGTATCAGTAAGAGCAGATTCTGAGGTTTTGAAAACTCTTGCCATTTCCAAATAACTCCAAAAAATGAAGAGATTAGCTTTATTTCAAAATATAACTTATTCCAAAAATAAACACTTTTCCATGCCTCCAGACATGAGCACTTGGAAACAGATAACTTACAGTAACATAACATAATAAAAAATGCTATTGTGTTCTTTGAAAGAATATTTTTTTCACATTCTGATGTTACCCAAGACCTTCATGAACACAACCAAAGGATTGTTTTTCCCATGGCATATATTACATTTATTTATTAGACTGTCAGAATGCTTGTGTCAAAATGACTGCTTAATTGCTCAAAGGGGGGTCCCTCGAGGCGCTGCTTTTGTAGTGTAAACTAATGGCCTCATGAACGTTACCCAGTACCAGGACATTTTAGACAAAAACCTGGTTGTCTCTTCCTGGAGGCTGAAACTTGTCCGCAACTGGAACTTCCAGTAAGACAATAGCCCTAAGCACACATCAAAATCCACAAAGAAATGCTTAATTGACCACAAAATCAACATTTTTGCAATTGCCATCTCAGTCTCCAGACTTGAACCCCATTAATTAAAAACGTGTGGTTTAAATTGAAGAGGGTTGTCCATAAGCGCAGACAAAGGATATCAAGAATCTGGAAAGATTCTGTATGAATGGTCTAAGTTTCCTCCCAATGTGCTCTCCAATCTCATAAAACATATTAGATGAAGGCTCAGTACCGTGGTCCTCGCAAGAGGAGGTATTAAAGGGTATTAAAAACAGTGGTGCCAGTAATTGTGACCCCTATCTTTTTGATCATCATTTTTTTACTTGGCAAACAAAATCTCTTCCTTTGAGAAATTGTATTATTATAAAATAATGTAACTACCCCCTTTTTTTCACATACACTATAGTTCAGTATTTGTATTATTTATTCAATACGGTCTTTTTTGCTCATCTTTATATTACACTGATGATTAACTATTGTTGTTTTGAACCCACAGAAATGAATCAGTGCCTCCCGAGTGGTGCAGTGGTCTAAGGCACTGCATCAAAGTGTTAGCTGTGCCACTAGAGAACCTGGTTCGAGTTCCGCTCTGTTGCAGCCGGCCATGACCAGGAGACCCATGGGGTGGTTGGCCCAGCGTCATCAGGGTTAGGAGAGGATTTGGCCGGCAGGGATGTTCTTGTCCCATTGCGCTCTAGCAACTCCTGTGGTGGGCTGGGCACAATGTACACTGACACTATCGCCAGGTGTACGGTGTTTCCTACCACAATGGTGTGGCTGGCTTCTGAGGTAAGTGAGAATTGTGTGAAGAAGGGGCTCGGCTGGGTTGTGTTCTCGACCTTTGCCTCTCCCAAGTCCATACAGGAGTTGCAGCGATGGGACAAGATTGTAAATACCAATGGGATCCCATGAAAAAGGGGTAAATTAATGAATTATTTTTACAGAAGTGGGGTGCCATGTGTGTGTTCCTGGGTGCGCACATGTTTGTGTGTGGGTCACTGACATGGCTAAAATTCTGAGGGAAATAATCACTCAAAGATCCACAAGACACCACACGATATCCACACACCAAATCCACAAAAAATCACGTCACACTCTTTGAATACAACACAAAAAAGCAACCCATAGAAATGCAACGTATGTATGGCTTTCTTGTCACCCAGGCTAAGGTCACAGCTGTATTTAAGGGCCTATCAGATTTAAGCGGGTGATTTGTGGGTCTCCCAATACCCCTCAGGGTGTCATAGCAATGAGGGGAATACTGCAGCACTATCATCGCTAAACCACTGTACAATACAGGTCCTAAATAAAACAGTGTATATATAATATAGGCCTCACTAAGGCATAATGCACACCTGCTGCTGTATTCCCCCTTGCCCACTCCACTCTGAAACACATGATTAGGTGCATCTCATTGGGGATGTTTGCACATATTATGGGTGATAATTGACAGATGCTTTTGCTCCTTTCCCCTCCCTCATGTCATTAAAGAGACGGATTGGCGGGTAGAGAAGTGTGGTAGAGAAGGCTGTCTGTGTGTGGGTGTTTGTATGTGTGTTTGTGTCTGTTGTGAGTGAGCGTGTGTTGTCTGTGTGTGTGAACGCAACTGTCCTGTGATCTGAACCAGTTTCTATCCTCCTGCATTCCACAAAACCACGTGGTTGCTATCATGTCATTATCGTGTGCCGTGTGACGATCGACACCCCACTGAGTGTGTATGTGGATGCGGTAGCTGTTATTATTTTGTCCCGCTTTATCTAACACCTGTATCCTGCCTGTCACGCTTTGTAATGCCTGCCACAGGTCAGTGACCACTGCTAACATCCACAGAAGAGCTCAGTAATTACCGTGGTAACAGAGCTGTTTAGGGATTGATCGGGGTCAAGGGTGAGGGATTATCCCAAAATATTTTTCCTGAGGAAAATGGCTGCCTCAGCCATCTTCCTGGCTGGCTGGTTGGCCTTGAGACATTCAAATTGACAGGTCTCATTAGCTCCTACACCCCCAATACTCTCCTCCTTCTCCCACCATATGCACAGTCAGTCTGAATCTACTTGTCCAAGTCCTTACACTGCATCACCTCACCCCTCTCTTAACCCAGACACTTTCTCTCGCTCTCTTCACCAGACATAGCTCAGAGCCATAGCAGGAGAGAGTCAATGTGTGTGTAATTAATTGACATGTGTTATCTTTGTGTGTGTGTGTGTGTGTGTGTGTGTGTGTGTCATTGTGAGTTAAACAGGCCTTTCGGTTGACAGTCTGACAAGGGTCCCCTTGTAAACAAACCAGAACAACTAGCGTGATCCGACCTTACCTTAAGATTTGTGCTGCAAATTGAAATGGGATGGAAGCATCTCTCTGTCTTTCTCACACATACACACACACACACACACACGGCAGTACCTTTGCAGAATCTTAAGTACCTTATGCAAACTGTGTGTTTGTTGGGAAAAGCACAGGCAGAGCGCTGATGAGTGTCTCATTAAGGCAACACCAGCAGTACACACTGGGTATCGCATAATCAAAGCCTGGGGGTACGGATTAATTATCCGTTTGAATAGTGATGAAATTTTAAAAAGCTTCTCCTTAAGGCTCCCATCATCGGCAGATGAAACAAAGAGCGGCACAGCTTGCGCGCCCGGGCTCACATGTGTTTTTACATCTGTTCAGGATATTTCAATTTGATGCTCAACAAGCTGAGACTCAGATTAAAGGATAATAATGTGTCATCCTCTCTCACAAACATCTCTTCCACGGCGCTGTAATAGCATGTCGCCAGGCAGGCAGCTCTGCTTCTGGAGAAAAAGAGCTAGCAGCCGTCACAGACGACACAGATGCTACAGTCACACATGTATCTCTTGCTCGTCTAGTCATGGTTGCTGAGGCAAATCCTCTCTCACGAGATATAGTATGTACCGGTTGTCGAGGAAGAGAGAGGGAGAGAGTTTTTGTATCAATATTTGCTTGAAATAAATATTTATGAGCTTCTTTTCTTTTTTAAAAAGTGTTGTCATTAATGAACATGCTTTAAGATTGTTTCATCATCTATAATGTATAAAGTAAGGCTTTGTTGGCAAACAGGGCTCGTTTGTAAGTGTGAATTCCTAATAGTGATGAAAAAGTGCATCCTACACAGCTGCTGCTGCATTGGCGTAGTATGACACTTCTGGAGCAGGGTAAAATGTTCCAGAGAAGGACTCAGTGTGTGTGTGTGCGCGCACTAGCATGTGTCTGCAAATGTATATTGTTGTGTGGACAATCAAAGTCTACTCCACCTCTAGTGTCAGTGGAGACCTCCACCTCAAGTCAAATCCAGCTAGGCCCAACCTACAAGCCAAGTCCAGCTAGACCCAACCTACAAGCCAAGTCCAGCTAGGCCCAAACTACAAGCCAAGTCCAGCTAAGCCCAACCTACAAGCCAAGTCCAGCTAGGCCCAACCTACAAGCCAAATCCAGCTAGGCCCAACCTACAAGCCAAATCCAGCTAGGCCCAACCTACAAGCCAAGTCCAGCTAGGCCCAATCTACAAGCCAAGTCCAGGTAGGTCCGACATACAAACGAAGACAAGCTAGGCCCAACCTACAAGCCAAGTACAGGTAGGCCCAACCTACAAGCCAAACCCAGCTAGGCCCAAACTACAAGCCAAGTCTAGCTAGGCCCAACCTACAAGCCAAGTCCAGCTAGGCCCAACCTACAAGCCAAGTCCAGCTAGGCCCAACCTACAAGCCAAGTCCAGGTAGGTCTGACATACAAACAAAGGCAAGCTAGGCCCGACCTACAAGCCATATCCAGGTAGGCCCAACCTACAAGCCAAGTCCAGCTAGGCCCAACCTACAAGCCAAGTCCAGCTATGCCCAACCTACAAGCCAAGTCCAGCTTGGCCCAACCTACAAGCCAAGTCCAGCTAGGCCCAACCTACAATCCAAGTCCAGCTAGGTCCAACATACAAGCCAAGTCCAGCTAGGCCCAACCTACAAGCCAAGTCCAGGTAGGTCCGACATACAAACGAAGACAAGCTAGGCCCAACCTACAAGCCAAGTCCAGGTAGGCCTGACCTACAAGCCAAGTCCAGCTGTGCCCAACCTACAAGCCAAGTCCAGCTAGGCCCAACCTACAAGCCAAGTCCAGCTAGGCCCAACCTACAATCCAAGTCCAGCTAGGTCCAACATACAAGCCAAGTCCAGCTAGGCCCAACCTACAAGCCAAGTCCAGCTATGCCCAACCTACAAGCCAAGTCTAGCTAGGCCCAACCTACAAGCCAAGTCCAGCTAGGCCCAACCTACAAGCCAAGTCCAGCTAGGCCCAACCTACAATCCAAGACCTGCTAGGTCCAACATACAAGCCAAGTCCAGCTAGGCCCAACCTACAAGCCAAGTCCAGGTAGGTCCGACATACAAACGAAGACAAGCTAGGCCCAACCTACAAGCCAAGTCCAGGTAGGCCTGACCTACAAGCCAAGTCCAGCTGTGCCCAACCTACAAGCCAAGTCCAGCTAGGCCCAACCTACAAGCCAAGTCCAGCTAGGCCCAACCTACAATCCAAGTCCAGCTAGGTCCAACATACAAGCCAAGTCCAGCTAGGCCCAACCTACAAGCCAAGTCCAGCTATGCCCAACCTACAAGCCAAGTCTAGCTAGGCCCAACCTACAAGCCAAGTCCAGCTAGGCGCAACCTACAAGCCAAGTCCAGCTAGGCCCAACCTACAAGCCAAGTCCAGCTAGGCCCAACCTACAATCCAAGTCCAGCTAGGTCCAACATACAAGCCAAGTCCAGCTAGGCCCAACCTACAAGCCAAGTCCAGGTAGGTCCGACATACAAACGAAGACAAGCTAGGCCCAACCTACAAGCCAAGTCCAGGTAGGCCCGACCTACAAGCCAAGTCCAGCTATGCCCAACCTACAAGCCAAGTCCAGCTAGGCCCAACCTACAAGCCAAGTCCAGCTAGGCCCAACCTACAATCCAAGTCCAGCTAGGTCCAACATACAAGCCAAGTCCAGCTAGGCCCAACCTACAAGCCAAGTACAGCTAGGCCCAACCTACAAGCCAAGTCCAGGTAGGTCCGACATACAAACGAAGACAAGCTAGGCCCAACCTACAAGCCAAGTCCAGGTAGGCCCGACCTACAGGCCAAATCCAGCTAGGCCCAACCTACAAGCCAAATCTAGCTAGGCCCAACCTACAATCCAAGTCCAGCTAGGTCCAACATACAAGCCAAGTCCAGCTAGTTCCAACCTACAAGCCAAGTCCAGCTATGCCCAACCTACAAGCCAAGTACAGCTAGGCCCAACCTACAAGCCAAGTCCAAATAGGTCCGACATACAAACGAAGACAAGCTAGGCCCAACCTACAAGCCAAGTCCAGGTAGGCCCGACCTACAGGCCAAATCCAGCTAGGCCCAACCTACAAGCCAAGTCTAGCTAGGCCCAACCTACAAGCCAAGTCCAGCTAGGCGCAACCTACAAGCCAAGTCCAGCTAGGTCCAACCTACAAGCCAAGTCCAGTTAGATCCAACATACAAGCTAAGGCAAGCTAGGCCCAACCTACAAGCCAAGTCCAGCTAGGCCCAACCTACAAGCCAAATCCAGCTAGGCCCAACCTACAAGCCAAGTCCAGGTAGGTCTGACATACAAATGAAGGCAAGCTAGGCCCGGCCTACAAGCCAAATCCAGGTAGGCCCAACCTACAAGCCAAGTCCAGCTAGTACCAACCTACAAGCCAAGTCCAGCTAGGCCCAGCCTACAAGCCAAGTCCAGCTAGGCCCAGCCTACAAGCCAAGTCCAGCTAGGCCCAACCTACAAGCCAAGTCCAGCTATGCCCAACCTACAAGCCAAGTCCAGCTATGCCCAACCTACAAGCCAAGTCCAGGTAGATACAACATACAAACGAAGGCAAGCTAGGCCCAACCTACAAGCCAAGTCCAGGTAGGCCCAACCTACAAGCCAAGTCCAGCTGTGCCCAACCTACAAGCCAAGTCCAGCTAGGCCCAACCTACAAGCCAAGTCCAGCTAGGCCCAACCTACAAGCCAAGTCCAGCTATGCCCAACCTACAAGCCAAGTCCATCTAGGCTGGACCTACAAACGAAATGCAGCTAGCCCCGACCTACAAGCAAAGCCCAGCTGGGCCAGACCTACATGTCAAATCCAGCTTGGCTTAAACAACAAGCTCAGGCCTTTTTTGTGGGGGGGGGGGGGGGGGGGTTGCAATTCAAATTGTACAGCTTGTTACATATACATTAGTAGTACACAGACATCGATACAGTATTTTCAGTAATAACTATTACCAAGCATGCTACCCTCAGCCAATCCCACCTATCTCCGTAGACCATCCTCTTTTGATTTCCACGTGTCATACATTTTACACCTGGGCTGTCTTACATGAACTCTGATAATTTTGAATTCATACAGATGAATATTTTTCCTAAGAGTATGATTATATTATTGTGTGCCTTGTTAAATGTTTGAGCCATTCAGTTGTGTTGTTTATTTTTATTTTTTTATTATTTCACCTTTATTTAACCAGGTAGGCTAGTTGAGAACAAGTTCTCATTTACAACTGTGACCTGGCCAAGATAAAGCATAGCAGTTCGACACATACAACAACACAGAGTTACACATGGAATAAACAAACATACAGTCAATAATATAGTAGAAAACGTCTATATAGAGTGTGCGCAAATGAGGTAGGATAAGGGAGGCCATGATGGCAAAGTAATTACAATATAGCAATTAAACACTGGAATGGTAGATGTGCAGAAGATGAATGCGCAAGTAGAGATACTGGGAAGCAAAGGAGCAAGATAAATAAATAAATACAGTTTGGGGATGAGGTAGTTGGATGAGATATTTACAGATGGGCTATGTACAGGTGCAGTGATCTGTGAGCTGCTCTGACAGCTGGTGCTTAAAGCTAGTGAGGGAGATATGAGTCTCCAGCTTCAGCAATTTTTGCAATTCGTTCCAGTCATTGGCAGCAGAGAACTGGAAGGAAAGGTGGCCAAAGGAGGAATTGGCTTTGGGGGTGACCAGCATGAAGCGAGGGCCAGCCAACGAGAGCGTACAGGTCGCAGTGGTGGGTAGAATATGGGGCTTTGGTGACAAAACAGATGGCACTGTGATAGACTGCATCGAATTTGTTGAGTAGAGAGTTGGAGGCTAACTTGTAAATGACATCGCCAAAGTTGATTCTAGATTTAATTTTGGATTGGAGATGCTTAACTTGAGTCTGGAAGGAGAGTTTACAGTCTAACCAGACACCTAGGTATTTGTAGTTGTCCACATATTCTAAGTCAGAGCCGTCCAGAGTAGTGATGTTGGACGGGCGAGCAGGTGCGGGCAGCGATCGGGTTGAAGAGCATGCATTTAGTTTTACTTGCATTTAAGAGCAGTTGGAGGCCACGGAAGAAGAGTAGTATAGCATTGAAGCTCGTCTGGAGGTTAGTTAACACAGTGTCCAAAGAAGCGCCAGGGGTATACAGAATGGTGTCGTCTGCGTGGATGTGGATCAGAGAATCACCAGCAGCAAGTGCGACAGGATTGATGTATACAGAGAAGAGAGACGACCCGAGAATTGAACCCTGTGGCAATTCAAAACACACCGAACTCGGCAGGGGCGGCAGGGTAGCCAAGTTGTTAGAGCATTAGACTAGTACCTGGAAGGTTGCAAGTTCAAACCCCCGAGCTGACACTGTACAAATCTGTCGGTTATGCCCCTGAACAGGCAGGTAACGCACTGTTCCTAGGCCGTCATTGAAAATAAGAATTTGTTCTTAAAACTGACTTGCATAGTTAAATGAAACCAGATTGCATAGCAGAGAAGCTATGGTGGGATTCGAAATGGTCGGAAATCTGTTTGTTAACTTGGCTTGCTTAAACATATGTGGGTTTTACTGACAATTGAGATGTACAAACTATGGCACGGCGAGCGGAAGAGACAATCCATAATTTTGATTAAGACATTGATGAGCGAGCTGGGATGGATGAAGAAAAAAATTACTATTTGTTCAGCACTTTTGAAATGTACAGTTACACAATTCAGAACATGGGCTTTCTTACAGTATTCTCCCTGTAAACTAAGTCAGACCCATAGGATAAATAAAGGTGGCATGTATAAGCAGGCAATGAAAGCTCTTAGAATATTAGATGATTACATTCCTCCATAACAGGTAATAGGCAACATGTGCACCATCAAGTCAGAACAGTAGACTAGGTTTTGAGGGAGGAAAGGGACCTAATTATTAGGATCAGGAACATGGGCTACTAACAGCTTACTACACAAGTTATCTTGAACTCACTACAGTCTGAGATTTCCCAGTTCCTAGATTCCAGGTGTTTTTGAAAGCGACAGAAATCATGCTGGATCGACAGCATGGCCAACGTATTCAAACTTTTCTGGCTAATGGCGTTGACCCTTTTTCGTGATATCCAATTGGTAGTTACGATCTTGTCTCATCTGTCACACCCTGATATGTTCCATCTGTCCTTGTGATTGTCTCCACCTCCTCCAGGTATCGCTTATTATCCCCGGTGTATATATACAACTGTGTTTCCTGTCTCTCTGTGCCAGTTCATCTTGTTTGCCAAGTCAACCAGCATTTTTCCTTGCTCCTATTCCCAGTCTCTTTTGGTTCTAGTCCTCCTGGTTTTGACCCTTGCCTGTCCTGACTCAGAACCCACCTGCTGACCACTCTGCCTGTTCTGTCTTCAAGCCTGCCTATCCCCTTGTACTGTTTGGACTCGGATCTGGTTACTGGCCTTGCCTCTAGACTGCCCTTCGTATGGTACTGTTTTGGACCCGGTTTATGAACTCTCGCCTGTCCCCGACCTACCTTTGCCTACCCCTTGGATTAATAAATATCAGAGCTCAAACATCTGCATCCTGTGTCTGCATTTGGGTCTCGCCTTGTGTCCTTAGATCATCGCTGCAACTCCCTTACAGACTTAGCGAGAGCCAAGCCACACTGCTTCTTGACAAACTGCTCGCTTAACCCGAAGGCCAGCCGCACCAATGTGTTGGAGGAAACACTGTCGAACTGATGATCGAAGTCAGCTTGCAGGCGCCCAGCCCGCCATAAGGAGTCGCTAGAGCACGATGAGGCAAGGACATCCGGCCAATCATACCCTCCCCTAACCCGGACGACGGTGGCCCAATTGTGCGCTGTCTCCAGGTCACAGCCGGCTGTGACACAGCCAGGGATCGAACCCGGGGCTGCAGTGACGCTTTAGCACTTATTTTTGAATTTGCGATTTCATACTTGCTGTATCATTTTTATCTATAATTTCTCTTCATATGACAAGGATTAAAATTAATTTGTCAATAGATTGCAGACTTGATGCATGATGATGACTTATTTTCTAGCTTGCTAGCTAAGATTTTCAAAGTATGATTTTGACATGATCAGTCCAATCAAAGCTACGGTACATATAACATGCTTTGACATCATTTTATCTGTGGCCAATGACCTATGGCCAATGGTCTATGGCAGCACCCAAGGGACTTTGATTTTGCAGTGTCGTAGTGTCTCCCATGAGTGACAGAGCACTGAGCCACTAAGTATCCGATTTTAAGTACCTTGGCATCATACTTGATTCCAACCTCTCTTTTAAAAAGCATGTGAAAAAGGTAATTCAAATAACCAAATTCAACCTAGCTAATTTCCGATTTATACGAAATTGTTTGACTACAGAGGTAGCAAAACTGTACTTCAAATCTATGATACTCCCCCACTTAACATACTGCTTGACTAGTTGGGCCCAAGCTTGCTGTACAACATTAAAACCTATTCAGTCTGTCTACAAACAGGCTCTCAAAGTGCTTGATAGGAAGCCCAATAGCCATCATCATTGTCACATTCTTAGAAAGCATGAGCTCTTGAGTTGGGAAAATCTTGTGCAATACACGGACGCATGTCTTGTATTCAAGATCCTTAATGGCCTGGCTCCCCCTCCACTCAATATTTTTGTTAAACAGAAAACCCAGACATATGGCAGCAGATCCACAAGGTCTGCCATGAGAGGTGACTGTATAGGTCCCCTAAGGAAAAGCACCTTTAGATAATCTGCATTCTCTGTGAGAGCTTCCCATGTCTGGAATACACTGCCATCAGACACACATAACTGCACCACATAACACGCTTTCACAAAATGCTTGAAGACATGGCTAAAGGTCAATCAGATTTGTGAACATGGTCCCTAGCTGTGTGTTGCCGCTTTCCATGTTGTCTGTTGTCTGTAGCTTGTGAGGTGTGGAAACACTTTGTTGCTTTTATGAATTTTGTCTTGCTGCTTTTTGTTTTATGTTGCTCTGTCTGTATGCTACGTCTTGCTTGTCCTATGTTGCTCTGTCTGTATGCTATGTCTTGCTTGTCCTATGTTGTTATGTCTTGCTTGTTCTATGCTGCTATTGTCTATATTGTAATTGTTTTTAATAACCTGCCCAGGGTCTGCGGTTGAAAATTAGCCGGCTGGCTAAAACCGGCACTTTTACTGAAACGTTGATTAATGTACACTGTCCCTGTAAAAATAAAAAATGAACTCAAACTCAATCACGGCACAACTAGAGAACATTACCAATCCCTACGAACATTGTCACAGGGGCTTTTTGTTGAACAGGCAGCTGCTAACGTTAGCTTTCTATAGCTACCTCGTCCTCCATTTCTGAATTAATTTGTCTCTATTTCTTTCTAAATAAGTGAGCTAGATTTTGTTTGTGTACTGCCATATGTCAATAACATAGCTAAGTATGGGCTAGTAAATATCCTAAACCTAGCCAGCTAGATGGCAAGCTGCTGCTGGCTTGCTAATGTTCACTCAAATACGTATTTCCACATGAGATTGATGAAGTTCGATTTTTATTCCACAAAGACTGTTATTGTGTCAATATGATTTGACTATTGCAGAAACATTTCCATACTAAAAAGGGAAGTGACACACACAGTTTACCACGTAAAGTAGGCTACAGGGAATATGTTCCTCCATTGTGTGAGTCAGAAATTATGATCATGCGTTGAAGGCTTTCTGGCAGACTTTGTGGTTAAAAAGTTCAGAAAACTTCATTATTATATAGTTTGTACATGTATTTAATCCCTTATTTTTGTCACTAAACAGGGGAGGGGGGTGGTTCTACTAAGCTATATGGAACTATATGGAATTGTTTTAAGAAGGTCATACCAAGGATAATTTTGCTGTTTGATTTGGAATTTTAAGACGGCTTGAAGTATCAAAAAAATATATGACAGATTCACTACATGGAACAGATTGTCCCCCCCAAAAAAATCTAAAGGAAGTTTGTTCTGAAGTGTCTGTCCTATATCTGAGAGAAACGAAGAAATCAGGAAACATTTTTATTTATTTTAACATGTATTTAAGTCCTTATTTTGACACAAAACTGTCTCCATATATATACTTCCTTTCATTTTTACCGGGTGACCTACAGACGAGTCTTGTGAGGCATGTGAGAAGTAAACATTATTTACTATTTTACACATGGAGTTGCTATACATAAGTTTAACCCATTGTATAAGAGATTTACCAAAGTTAAAATAGTCCAGGCATTTAGATAGAAATTCTAGTTGTACTTTATCAATAGCCTTTTCAAAATCTGACGAAAAGGCCTTGTTTGTTTGATGTTTCATATTGTTCTATTGTTTCAAGTAATTGTTGTCTATTATCTCCATTGTATTGTCCATGTACTCAGGGTTTTCTAAAGCTAGTCAGCTTCAGTTAACTTCACATTCCAGCTCAGGCCTCATCCGTATTATGATGGTGGATATTGCTTATCCGCCTGCCGCTTAGGCTTGTAACTAGCTAGTCAAACTTCGAACTCTTCACTGAGGCAATGCTGAAACATTAATCCATGGTTGAGTCAGTGCCACATTTTTATTCGTGCCAAAATCAAAATGAAAGAAAAGGTATCTTGCAAACTCAGCCAGCTGTGGTGTGAAATAAGCTTTTAAGTTACTTCTTTATTTTATCACTTATTGTTAACCCCGTCTTTGGTGTGCTTTGGTGTGCTTATCAATGCACAACCACAAGCACTTGTTTTCCACTCGAATCGATCATGCGTGAAGTTTCAAATGCATTCTGTCATTACTAAATAGGTAATGTGATAGTAATGTGATGTGCATTTAACAAAGGAGTTTAAAACAAAAAACATTTCATTAATAAAATGTTTAATCGGTCATCTTCCTCAAATGAAGGGGATGATGACGCAATCTTTGCAAGAGGGTAGTAATCTGATTTCATTGGTCCTCAACTCGTGGCACACACACTTCATTCATGATAAATGGAGTTAGCCTGCTCCGGAGCAGAGTAGTTGTGAAGGAATCGTTGCCATAGAATTGTACCTGGCTAAAAGGTATGCCACTTTCATGGTACCGGTTATTCCGAGTTGAACTCAGAGTTGACCAAAGCTACCTCGGTAAGTTCTCAAACCTGATTAATGGTATAGGGCTCTGACCAACACAAGCCAAGTCCAGCTAGGCCCGACTGACAGTGAGCTCCAAAGGTATTGGGACAGTGACACATTAATTGTTGTTTTGGCACTGTGCTCTAGCACTTTGGATTTGAAATGATGCAATGACTATTAATGCAGTTAAAGTACTGTTAAGGTTTTCTTCCGGCGAAGGAGAGGAGGACCAAAATGCAGCGTGGTTATCTTCATACATTTTTAATAAAGATAATGACAATACAAAACAATAAACGTAACATGAAAAACCTAAACAGCCTTATCTGGTGCAAACAAACACAGAAACAGGAACAATCACCCACGAAACTCAAAGAATATGGCTGCCTAAATATGGTTCCCCAATCAGAGACAACGATAAACACCTGCCTCTGATTGAGAACCACTCCAGGCAACCATAGACTTTTCTAGACAACCCCACTAACCACTAACCACAATCCCATAACCTATAAAAAAAAACCTAGACAAAACACACCACATAAATAACCCATGTCACACCCTGGCCTGGCCAAAATAATAAAGAAAACACAAAATACTAAGACCAGGGCGTCACAAGTACAGACTGTCAGCTTTAATGTGGGGGTATTTTCTTCCATATCGGGTGAACCATTTAGAAATTACAGCACTTTTTGCACACATAGAAATGAATGGTAAATAACGTATTGTGTCATTTTGGAGTCACTTTTATTGTAAATAAGAATATAATATGTTACAGACGCACAAATATCATACCTTCACCATTACAATAACAGGGAAGGTTAGCATTTTTCGGGGGTGTGATATTTGTGCGTTTTAACTTTCTCACTCCTCATTATTCACGATTCATTCAGGATTATGCGTAATCATGGTAGCATCCATATTAACCCTCCTGCTGTGTTCCGGTCAAATTGGGCAACCAAATTGGACCGAGTTTTCTCTCTGAAAAATGTAGTTCATTTAATCAGATTGCCATAAGGTTCCATGACTTTGTCCACACAGGGCATCTGAACACACAAAATACATTTAGATAATTTTCATTACATTTTGGGTCTTTTATTTAACTGTTGTACACCTGTGGTGTTCCCTGTCAAAAATGACCGGTCATTAGAAATGAATGGGTGAGACTACAAATAGTGTATAAAATTGAGTTCAGGCACATGCTCATTCATCAGATGGACACATCTTTCCCCCACGGGAACCACACCTGTTGGCATTCTCACAAACAACCACAACATTGTTTCTATAAAATATAGAACTTTTCTGGCAGCTCTGGTATAGAAAGATTGTTTGGGGCCTTGCTCACAATTAATTCTGTGGCAGCACAATGACCAAACTATATACTGTATGTGAGGCTCCTGATCATATCTTTGATCATATCACTGGTGAGGAGGAGAGAGTCCTTGTTAAACTTTGACACAAAGTAGTCTGTGATAAACAGCACAATGTGTTTCATCTGAGTATTTGTTATAGTCAAAATAATCCATACATTATGCTTTTTTTTACTCAAAGACGAGTTGTATGAGCTCAGGTCAATGAGGCCTACAGGCCATAAATAGAAAATGGAAGTTCAAAACTTGTAATGTTCACAACTTAAGTTGATAAAATGATCTAACACAACATTAGGTGATAATATATGTATTATTATGGATTTATAATCAGCTATAATGGGGCGGTCATTTTAGACCAGGAACACAGAATGAATGAACATGAAACGAACACAACAGGAGGGTTAATATAGAAGTCTTTAGAAACATATTCTATTCTTATTTACAATAAAAGTGACTTCAAAATGACACTTTACAATATTCACCATTCACTTCTATTGGGCACAAAATAATCTGAAACACAACCAAAATAAACAGCAGATGCATCCGACAAATTTGTAGAATCTCAAGCTTGATGTTGTCATTGTGCGCCATGAATATAGGACCAAATATTACACTTTTTACTACTTAATACAAATAAGTGAATTTGTCCCAATACTTTTGGTCCCCTAAAATGAGTGGGACTATGCACAAAAATTGCTGTAATTTCTAAACGATTCACCCGATATGGATAAAAATACCCTCCAATTAAAGCTGAAAGTCTTCACTTTAACCTCATAGTCATTTTATCATTTCAAATCAGAAGTGCTGGAGTACAGAGCCAAAACAACAACAGAAAATGTCACTGTCCCATTTCTTTTGGAGCTCACTATATATTGCCCTGTAGCTCACCAGTGATCCACAGAAAAAAGCCAAACTCACTGAACTATTAGTGCAGAGGTTGCTTTGAAAGCCTCCCACAAAACCGAGACATGAAACTGTGTTTCTGAAGTCTAACAAGATCCTAAATCAAGGAGCTAACCACAACGACAACACTCATTTGACCTCCTTTGGATTTCTGTCACACATTTGTCTGGTTGTCTCCTTCTATGACCATGGTAAAACACCTGAACTGCTGTTGGAGATGTAGATACACACTCGGGAATGACAGATGTTGGTGAACAGGCAAGGTCACAACCAATAACCAACAAATCAAAGGGAGATCAGCCTCAGCACTATAAGTCTGGAGAAACTCTAACCATATCACTTTATATTCTGTGTATTTGGACGTGCACATTAGCACAGTAAAAAACTAAAATAACAATAAAAAAATACAAAAAAACACTGTAGCTGTCAAGCTTTTACCCTGTTTGAGTTTCTCACTCTATGCACACACACACACACACACACACACACACACACACACACACACACACACACACGCACACACACACACACACGCACACACACACACACACAGTTTGAAAGTGATTTTTAAATTTTTCAGGGATGTTGGTAAACCTGTCATCCTCACAGAGAGAAAAGCCAACTTATTTATTTATTTGACTTCAGAGTAATTAGAGGCGTTACCGTGGTGCCTCGCCGTGACAATCCTTTCTAGAATCAAGTGTCAAGAGTGCGGAAGAGTTGAGGCATGCCGGGAGGAAACGGTAGAGGGAAATTAAATAGGTGAGCACTGTTTTTTCTCCTCTTCTAATCTTTAAGCAAATTAAATAGGTGAGCACAGTTTTTTCCCTCTGTCTTCCACACCTCCCCTTCTCTCTTTTCTCTCTCGAAAATGGCAGAAAGGAAAAGCATTGTGGAACAGCTAGGAATACATTTAGATAGCACGGAAATCGTTTCCTGTCAGGGCTTCCATACATGTTGGTCCCCAGGAATGTTTCAATATGACTCACTGTGTAAAAGTGAAGACTGTACAGGGAAAACACCAGAGCCAACAATCCAATTGAAGGTATTTCTTTCCATTTCCGGCTATTTGGCGAAGACGAGAAAATATTCATTCCTCCTGAAAGGCTTCAGAGGAAATATGTTGATACTGTTGCCTCTTTTCTTTTACCCTAAATAATTGAACAGAGAGAGGAAGGCCTCTGCAGGGTTCATATTGAGTTTTACAGTTTCCACACATCTGTTTCACCCGCTCGTCTCCACACACACGCACACACACATGCACACACACATGCACACACACACACGCACACACACACACACACACACACACACACACACACACACACACACACACACACACACACACACACACACACACACACACACACACACACACACACACACACACACACACACACACACACACACACCTCTGCATAGAGTAGGTGACAAAGAGCCTGTCTGTGCTTCAACTGCTTTGAGCTTTTTGACAAGGCGTAAAAGATAAAGACTAGCATACAGGTACAACATGGTCAGACTCCACAGGGTCTCACCAACAGTAACACTCCTCCTCCACCACTAGACACCCACCACCCCAGAGCCCTGACAGGAGAGATACGACATATTAAAAACAAGAGGACGGGAACAAAAACAACTTCCCCCTCTAAAACATACTGTTCTACATCTCACTCACACGACAGCTTCAGGGACAGTTTATGTGAGAGAGACAAAGACTCTTTGACACTGTCAGCTTGTCACTGATGCAGCAGATGGTTGAGCGTTACAGTCGTCGCTACAGCAAAGCCATACACCCTTCCATCCCGCACCACTTGTGTGTTCTGCACTGTCTTGGGCGCCTTGTGAAAGCGTGTGAGTTGACTCACTCTTTTGTGCGACTGACTGAATGTCTGGAGGGTCTTATGATAATGAGTGCCAGAGCTAGGCGGTAGGCCCACTAAAATAGTTCAATAATACATGAAAGAAACAGTGCAGCTACTGGTTGATTCACACATAACATTGTGAGGAGAAGAGGAGCGGAAGATATTACTGCCATTTTAAGAGAGCAAAGTCGAGCTGTTATATGCATACACTATCCTAAACACAGGAACAAACCACGTGAAAGCTAGAAGCAGGCCTGTTTTCTGGGGCGAAGGGGAACAATGTAAGGGTAATTAAGAGAGTCAAGTGTAAAGATTTAATCGTCTGGGTTGTTGATTATCCTGATTACCATTATTAAGTAGCTTCTAAAGAAACATGACTGGGAGCCATATACTGTATGCAGAGGTTTATTTATTAAACTGTTTGTTGGAGCACAAGAGATACAGTGGTAGAGGTATTAGCTTGGTTATACTGTAGAGCAAGAAAGAGATATACAGTACAGTTGAACAGAATAGGAGGGTTCCCCAAAAGATGTGCAGCTAACAGGGTTTTTTTCATTGAAATTAATTAAATGCTTGATTTGCTGATGGTTGATCGCTACAGCTTGCTAGGTATCAACAGCCAATCCAGCATAGAATTTGCATAATTCATATTTCAGATTCCCCAACTTTACGCACGCTCTGTTCACCGAGTTCCTCCCATTAAAAATAAATGGGCTCCGCCAGTTTATCGGACCCATCACACCCAGTGAACATGGGTCATAACGTGGAACTTTGTCTTGCCATGACCAAGAACAAGACCAATTGTAGAACAGCAAAGTTCTTCAGTTGGTGAATTTCACACACAGAAGACTTACTGTCAAACATCAATCCAGTTCTATTAGTGTAACTCCCATTGCTGCAGTGTGGCTGAAGAAGATACCACATCAGCTAGGAGGCTTTCAGGAGTCTCATTCCAGTACAGTACAGTACTGACAGTGATTCACTCTGACATAATGAACTGTGTGTGAACGTATTTACTAAGGCTACGGTAATTTAACACACATACACCATTATATTAACTAACCTTTACGTTATCTTGCCCTCCAAACATTTTGAGAATCAATGATCAATAAATATCAACCATATTTGGAACAGCCATTTAAGGTCTGTAGACAGCTTTTGTTACACATGACACACATTTTACCCCACTATTTCTATGGGATTCCCCGAAGCCCTTCAGAATTTGAGACGGCATAGAAACTCATGGTGTATATTGTGTTGTGTAGAAGCAGCTAAAGTCTGTTCTGCAGACCAGGGCTGGATTTCCTCAAATAATTGCAGCACTAAGATCATCTGTTATTTATTTCGTTTCAGTGGAATTATGATCTTAGTGCTATGATGCTTTTGGGAAACCCAGTCCTGACCAATGAAAGGTAGCCCACTTTGTAATTTTAAAAAGTTTAGTGAAAACATTTAGAGTCTCATTTTTTTGTGGAAGGATTAGCACACATTCAGGATCACTGATGATGAAATGTTTAAACACAAATCCTATGAAGCTCTCCAATTTGATTATCATAAAGACAATCGCATCAGCAAGCTGGTCAGTCCCCTTCTGCCCTTTAGAAAAAACACAGGCTTCTTTTTTCCCCCTGATTGTAGTAGTCAGGGTGTGAGCAGTACCCCCCAGTTTGAGGTTAGAGCTCAGGTACCTGGCTCTCTCTCCCGTCCACCACCCACCCCCAGGCTGCAGACTGACTCTTCAAAGAGATGTTACCCACCACGGACTAGTTGGATGGAAAAAAATATGAAGTATTGATTAAAAAAAGACAAATAGATCTAGGCTTGGGCGGTATACCAATATACCGTATACCGGGGTATTTGGAAAAAGCCACGGGATGGTTTTTAAATTCCGCCAATACCGTCAGAACTATTTCTTTGAAGTTTTGTTTATAATTTTATTTTTTATTAGCTACTTTTGGGGTAAATAGCTGCAGTCAACTTGTGCAATATGTTAGGAGATACAGAAGATTGCGTGCTTCATTTCACCTGTCAATTAATTTTTCATTATGAAGCTTACCAGTTGTCCCCAGTCACGTGGTGTTTGTTTACAAGCAACAATGACGAGAGATCGAAGCCTTGTTAGTCACTCACTGTTGTGCAGCACGTGCCAGGTTATCTAGATACAGTTTGGAATTCACAACTAAAAGTTTGCCAGCTGGATATCTTACAAATATCAAGTTAACTGTCTGAAATGTGATAAATGCTCTGCAGTTATGTACTTGGTTTGCTAATTTAGTAGCTAGTTAACTATCTAGCTACGTGGTTAGCTTATTTCAAAATCAAGTTTCGCTTGGTAACTGCAGAGAATCCCCTCCTAGTCTAATATTTGTTTTGTGGACGTAGCATGCTATGAGTAGCATTTTTTTATTACTTGTATAACTTTATGAGCTGGGATGTCTGTCCTGCAAATGCTTTAGGTTAAAGACTGTATGAAATGTCCGCAATGCGCTAGTTAGCATTTTGTTAGCATTCTCCATCGAATTTTACATGTACTCATTAGCATTGCTAACCATCGGATCACAAAGGCTCAGTGGGGTTTGAAAATAGCGGCCCTTGTGTTCAGTGCCGGTATTACCAAATATCCAGGTATGGCACAAAGTCGGTATGAAGGTTTAACAATCTGGATACTGCCCAAGCCTACATCTTTATTTCAAGAAGCATAGTAGTTGTAAAAAGCTCCAATGGGTCAATTGTGATGAGGTGATCATTTGATGATAATGTGATGCAGTGATGTGCAGTGAGGTCTGAGGCCGAGTAGGCACACACTTTCAATTGAGCATTCTTGTAGACAGCGCTACACACATAAAATGCCTAGACATGTAATGTAATAATAGTAGACGGCGATACTGTAAATATGGATAAACGGATGTAAGTGACTGAACTGTAAAACTCCTCCCTGTTGGCCATCTCAGTGAGATGTAGACGATGGCAAGGGATGAGAGTCATCCTTGATCGGTCCGGTTTTGACAATATGTCTTTATCTGTTTTAGGGCATAAAATGACCTCTCAACGGATGCTGTTGTGGCTCGTATAGTCAGGACAAGCTGCAGTAACTTTGTCGCCTCGGGGACATTCTGTGTCAGTTAATGCCGGAACAAAAAGCTGAGGAGCTGTCCAGGTGATGTGTCTCGTACCATTTGTGAACTATACAATCCGACAAGATGTGTGAGTCTTAAGACTAACGAAATCAAAGTACATGGCATATTTTGACAGGCTTTCATTTGCTCGTGTTGAACTTTTGTGACATTGTTTCAAAATGTTTGCAGTCCACTAAGCCAAGGAAATGAAGTTCACCAAAGTGGTCAAACCTGGCTCTCATCTGAATATTTATTTTGTCCAGTATGTTGTAGTAGATTCGCCCCTCTCTACTCAATTTGGCTGTTAACTACGAGTTTCGCTTTCTGCCATGACCAGTTCAATGTATTTCTGCTTGAACCAATCAAAGTCTTATCGCTGCCATTCCATTGCTTTCACTATGTCGCTGATGATACGGGTGCGGCAGAAACCAATATACATTTTTTCTAAAGAACACGGAAGAGAGTGTCAGTTTCATTGAAAATTCCATCATAGGCCATGAGCAAAAAGCAAACACAATTGCCGTTATTAACTGTTTGTTTTTTCAGAAAAATCATGTAATAGTTCTACATACAGTTGAAGTTTGAAGTTTACATACACCACTTCACAAATGTCTTGTTAACAAACTCAGGTTTTGGCAAGTCGTTTAGGACATCTACTTTGTGCATGACACAAGTAATTTTTCCAACAACTATTTACAGACAGATTATTTCACTTATAATTCACAGTATCACAATTCCAGTGGGTCAGAAGTTTACATACACTAAGTTGACTGTGCCTTTAAACAGCTTGGAAAATTCCAGAAAATTATTTCATGACTTTAGAAGCTTCTGACCGGCTAATTGATATCATTTGAGTCAATTGGAGGTGTGGATGTATTTTAAGGTATACCTTCGAACTCAGTGCCTCTTCGCTAGACATCATGGGAAAATCAAAAGAAATCAGCCAAAAATTGTTGTCCTCCACAAGTCTGGTTCATCCTTGGGAGCAATTTCCAAATGCCTGAAGGTACCACGTTCATCTGTACAAACAATAGTACGCAAGTAAAATACCATGGGACCACGCAGCCATAATACCGCTCAGGAAGGAGACGCATTCTGTCTTCTAGAGATGAACATACTTTGGTGCAAAAATTGCAAATCAATTTCAGAACAACAGCAAATGACCCTGTGAAGATGCTGGAGGAAACAGGCACAAAATTATCTATATCCACAGTAAAACAAGTCCTATATCAACATAACCTGAAAGCCCGCTCAGCAAGGAAGAAGCCACTTTTCCAAAACCACCATAAACAATCCAGACTATGGATTGCAACTGCACATGAGGACAAATATTGTACTTTTTGGATAAATGTTCCCTGGTCTGATGAAGCAAAAATAGAACTGTTTGGCCATAGAGACCGTCGATATGTTTGTAGGAAAAAGGGGTAACCTTGCAAGCCAAAGAACACCATCCCAACCGTGAAGCACGGTGGTGGAAGCATCATGTTGTGGGGGTGCTTTGCTGCAGGAGGGTCTGGTGCACTTCACAAAATAGATGGTATCATGACGAGGAAAAATTATGTGGATATATTGAAGCAACATCTCAAGACATCAGTCAGAACGTTAAAGCTTGGTCACAAATGGGTCTTCTAAATGGACAATGACCCCAAGCATACTTCCAAAGTTGTGTCAAAATGGCTTAAGGACAACAAAGTCAAGGTATTGGAGTGGCCATCACAAAGCCCTGAACTCAAGCCTATAGAAAATGTGTGTGCAGAAGTGAAAAAACGTGTGTGAATAAGGAGGCCTACAAACCTGACTCCGTTACACCAGCTTTGTCAGGAGGAATGGGCCAAAATTCACCCAATTTATCGTGGGAAGTTTGTGGAAGAGTACCCAAAACGTTACTCGTTACTCTAGTTAAACAATTTAAAGGCAATGCTACCAAATACGAATTGAGTGTATGTAAACTTCTTACCCACTGGGAATGTGATGAATGAAAAAAAAGCGGAAATAAAAAAATCTTAATCTTACCTAAAGTTAGGGAATTTTTACTAGGATTAAATGTCAGGAATTGTGAAAAACTGAGTTTAAATGTACTTGGCTAAGGTGTATGTAAACTTCAACTGTAGTTGCCCTTGGTCTTGTTTGATGAGTTTTCACTCTCATCGTTGCCATGAAATGCCAACTCCTGTTTACCTAGGTAGCATGAATGAGCATTAATTAGCTAGGTCTTACAAAATCTCAGGGTTACCCTTTACCTTTGCATTGTGCATGCTGATGTTCAATCTCCGTTGTTCATTCAATGTCAGATCTATCGCTGAGCTGTCAAATGTCTTAAGAGCTATCTGGCTTTGGATGTGAGACAGATTTATCATGCTTGTTGAGTGCTATGGGCAAGTTGTTCAAGTCGCAGTAACCTGCTCTTGTCCACACGCTGTCGATGGTGGAGAAGCGGGCAGGAAAGCCGTAGTCGGCTGCTAGCAGTGCAGCCACAGAGCCAGTATTTACATTGACACCAGTCAGATTGATATGATTGAGTTATTTTCTGTCCCTAAGGTCCCTAAACTCAGATGTTGGTCTTCTATCCCTTATCACCCCCTGTTTTGCTAGAAAATCCAACTTTAAAAACTGTTTCAGATGCAATATGTTAGCCATCTTGTTCAGCTTTCTTTGGCTAGCAGTGAAATGAATGTAACCAGAATATGACACGTGACGTCCATAGGCAAGAGCTAGCTATGCCTGTCCTCCTGCCTATACCATTACTTTTTTTCACATTAATACGCAATCCCACCAGGAGCCATGGATTACAGGCAACATCAGTACTGTGCTAAATTCTATAGCTGCTGCATTCAAGGATCGGGACACTAATCTGAATGCTTGTAAGAAATCCCACTACGCTGTCCGATGGACCATCAAACAGGCAAAGCATCAATACATGACTAAGATCGAATCCTACTACACCAGCTCTGAAGCTCGTCAGATGTGGCAGGGCTCGCAAACTATCACAGATTACAAAGGGAAACCCAGCCGCGAGCTGTACAGTGACGCGAGCTTACCATAAAAGCTAAATACTTTCTATGCTCACAACTAAGCAAACAACACTGAACCATGCATAAGCGCATCAGCGTTTAATTATTTATTATTTTTTAATTTCACCTTTATTTAACCAGGTAGTCTAGTTGAGAACAAGTTCTCATTTATAACTGTGACCTGGCCAAGATAAAGCAAAGCAGTTCGACACATACAAAAACACAGAGTTACACATGGAATAAACAAACACAGTCATAATACAGTAGAAAAAAAGTATATATACAGTGTGCAAATGAGGTAAGATAACGGAGGTAAGGCAATAAAATAGGCCATAGTGGCGAGGTACTTATGATATAGCAATTAAACACTGGAGTGATAGATGTGCAGAAGATGAATGTGCAAGTAGAGATACTGGGGTGCAAAGGAGCAAAATACATAAATAAATACAGTATGGGGATGAGATAGTTGGATGGACTATTTACAGGTGGGCTATGTACAGGTGCAATGATCTATGAGCTGCTCTGACAGCTGGTGCTTGAAGTTAGTGAGGGAGATAAGAGTCTCCAGCTTCAGCGATTTTTGCAGTTCGTACCAGTCATTGGGAGCAGAGAACTGGAAGGAAAGGCGGCCAAAGGAGGAATTGGCTTTGGAGGTGACCAGTGAAATTTACCTGCTGGAGCTGCAGCTATAGCATGCTGCTATGGTGACCAGTGAACTGAGATAAGGCGGGTCTTTACCTAGCAAAGACTTGTAGATGACTTGGAGACAATGGGTTTGGCAACGAGTATGAAGCGAGGGCCAGCCAACGAGAGCATACAGGTCGCAGTGGTGGGTAGTATATGGGCTTTGGTGACAAAACGGATGGCACTGTGATAGACTGCATCTAAATTGTTGAGTAGAGTGTTGGAGGCTATTTTGTAAATGACATCGCCGAAGTCGAGGATCGGTAGGATAGTCAGTTTTACGAGGGTATGTTTCGCAGCATGAGTGAAGGATGCTTTGTTGCGAAATAGGAAGCCGATTCTAGATTTAATTCAGGATTGGAGATGCTTAATGTGGGTCTGGAAGGAGAGTTTACAGTCTAACCAGACACTTAGGTATTTGTAGTTGTCCACATATTCTATGTCAGAACCGTCCAGAGTAGTGAGTAGCTGGCCAGCTGCACACCACCCTGCATACCACTGCTGGCTTGCTTCTGAAGCTAAGCAGGGTTGGTCCTGGTCAGTTCCTGGATGGGAAACCAGATGCTGCTGGAAGTGGTGTTGGAGGGCCAGTAGGAGGCACTCTTTCCTCTGGTCTAAAGAAATAAAATACAATTATCCCTATGCTCCAGGCCAGTGATTAGGGACACTGCCCTGCGTAGGGTGCTGTCTTTTGGATGGGACGTTAAATGGGTGTCCTGACTCTCTGAGGTCATTAAAGATCCCATGGCACTTATCGTAAGAGTAGGGGTGTTAACCCCGGTGTCCTGGTTAAATTCCCAATCTGGCCCTCAAACCATCACGGTCACCGAATAATCTCCGGTTTACAATTGGCTCATTCATCCCCCTCCTCTCCCCTGTAACTATTCCCCAGGTCGTTGCTGCAAATGAGAATGTGTTCTCGGTAAAATAACGGATAAATAAAATAAAGTAAGTGATGTTGGACAGGCGGGCAGTGATCGGTTGAAGAGCATGCATTTAGTTTTACTTGCATTTAAGAGCCGTTGGAGGCTACGGAAGGAGAGTTGTATGGCATTGAAGCTCATCTGGAGGGTAGTTAACACAGTGTCCAAAGAAGCACCAGAAGTATACAGAATGGTGTCGTCTGCATGGAGGTGAAACAGAGAATCACAAACAGAAAGAGCGCCATCATTGATGCATACAGAGAAGATAGTCGGCCCGAGAATTGGACTCTGTTGCACCCCATAGAGACTGCCAGAGGTCAGGACAACAGGCCAACTGATTTGACACACTGAACTCTATCAGAGAAGTAGTTGGTGAACCAGGCGAGGCAGTCATTTGAGAAACCAAGGCTGTTGAGTCTGCCGATAAGAATGTGGTGATTGACAGAGTCGGAAGCCTTGGCCAGATCGATGAATATGGCTGCACAGTATTGTCTCTTATCGATGGCAATTATGATATCGTTTTGGACCTTGAGCATGGCTGAGGTGCACCAATGACCAGCTCGGAAGCCAGATTGCATAGTGGATAAGGTATGGTGGGATTCGAAATGGTCAGTGATCTGTTTGTTAACTTGGCTTTCGAAGACCTTAGAAAGTCCGGGCAGGATAAATATAGGTCTGTCGCAGTTTGGGTGTAGAGTGTCTCCCCCTTTGAAGAAGGGGATGACCTCGGCAGCTTTCCAATTTTTGGGGAAATGGACGACTGTTATGGACGACTGTGTGTTCACGCTCTACATAGCCGATGTAAGACCTTTAAACATATTACCATTCACAAGGCCGCAGGGCCAGAAGGATTACCAGGACGTGTACTCAGAGGATGCGCTGTCCATCTGGCAAGTGTCTTCACTGACATGTTCAACCTCTCTCTGACCGAATCGGTAATACCTACATGTTTCAAAGTAGTCCCTGTTCTTGATGTTCCTGTGGCCAAGAACGTCGAGGTAGCCAACACGGGGGCTGAGGGGTGCGTGCTTAGTCCCCTGCTGTAGTCCCTGTTCACCCACAACTGGTGGCCGCACGACTCCAATACCATCATTAGTTTGCTGACGACGTTACAGTGGTAGGCCTGATCACTGACGACGATGAGACAGCCTAGAAGGAGGAGGTCAGAGACCTGGCACTGTGGTGCGAGAACAACAACCTCTTCCTTTATGTCAGCAAGACAAATAAGCTGATTGTGGACTACAGGAAATGGATGGCCGAGCACATCCCCATTGACATCATCAGCTGTAGTGAAGCGGGTCCAGAGCTTCAAGTTCCTCGGTATCCCCATCACTAAGTACCTTTCATGGTCCAAACACACCAACACAATCGTGAACAGGTTACGACAACACCTCTTCCCCCTTAGCAGGCAGAAATGATTTGGCATGGGCCCTCAGATCTTCAAAAAGTTCTACAGCTGTACCATTGAAAGCATCTTGACTGGATGCATCACCGCTTGGTATGGCAACTGCTTGGTATCCGACCACAAGGCATTACAGAGGGTAGTGCGTACAGCCCAGTACATCAACGCGGCCAAGCTTCCTGCCATCCAGGTCCTCTATACCAGGCATTCAGAGGAAGGCCCTAAAATTGTCAAAAACTCCAGCCACCAAAGTCATAGACTGTTCTCTCTGCTACCACACTGTCAGAGGTACCGGTGCGCTAAGTCTGTGATCAAAAGGCTCCTGAACAGCTTCTACCCCCAAGCCATAAGACTGTTGAACAGTTCATCAAATGGCTACCTGAATATTTGCAATGACCTCCTTTTTTTGCAGCACTGACATCTACCCACACACTAACAAACACTAGACTCACACACACAAAACACACGCAAATACATATTTATGCCACACGCACACACACAATCACACACACAGACACACTTTCACGTACACTGCTGATACTCTGTTTATTATATATCCTTATTGCCTAGTCACTTTTTCTCCTACCTAAATGTACATATTACTTCAATTACCTCAACTACCTTGTACCCCTGTACATTGACCGGTTCTCCTTGTTTATAGCCTCGTTATTGTTATTTTATTGTGTCACCATTTCCTTTTTTTTCTTCTTATTTGCTAATATTTTCTTAATTTTTAACTCTGCATAGTTGGGAATGGGCTCGTAAGTAAGCATTTCACGGTAAAGTCTACACCTGTTGTATTCGGCCCATGTGACAAATACAATTTGATTTGCATTTATTATTTCAGTGCAATGAAAATGAATGGGACCTATTGACAGATGAAAGGAAGCAAAGCTCTCTGCCTGCCTTTCGGCGTCCATTAGCTGATAGTAGTATAAGGTAGAAACACGCATGCGCAAGTCATGTCAGTGCCATGCATTGAGTTTGAAGGGCAGAAGAAAGGCACACGGCAAGGCTGCCTTTCCCCTGGCCTCCTTGAACATTTTGTATCAGAACACTGCAAATTTGGGAAGACCTAGGTCAGAAATGTGATTTTATCATGCAGAAAAAACATTAAGATGACAAAATGATTATTGATAAAATGTATATTTATTTTTCATTAGAGTTATTTTTTTCATTCATTTTCACCTCTATCCTGGCTGCACCTCACTGATGTGATGGGTGTTGTAATGTATTAGTTAATACATTACACATATATTATGTCAATGGACATTTTTCCTTTCAATTCACTTCTGGGGCTTTTTTTCCAGACTCCACCTATAAACTGTAAATATTCTGAACACTATGGGTGTGTGTGTGTGTGTGTGGCTTAATAGTGGACACAGACTAATAAAATGATTATAGCATTTGGTCATTGGTTTGTCACTGTGGCAATATACACAAGAGTAATCAGCCAGGAACTGAGAAGTGCTCTGCCTATCATTTTACCTCTGCGCTCCTGTATCCTACCCCTCAATTTCCTGTGTCTATTTTCCTATTGCTCCAATTCATCAGACACAGAGTTGTGGCATGCTAGACAGATTGTCAGGATTGAGGATTCAATCACCGTGTCTTGACTTGACGATGGCCTCACACTGATTATATATACAGTTATTATGCACAACATGCGCATTAATCTTTTAGATAAGCCTTCAAATTAACCTACACTTCCCTGTTTTACAAAGCCCCCGATGCTGAGAGAGCTTGTTGAGAGAAAGCTTGGGTGTATTTCATGTATTTTGAGTGCCCTCTTTTGGCCAGTAGTGGTATTACAGTCGGTGTAGACATTTTTGGGGGGCTCAGTTACAACTGGTTTGAGGAAGATGTAGGCCTGTCTAGTGAGTTTGCTAAATGGAAATATGGTGCATGTGGTATAATGAAGATTAAGATGGCTTAACTTGACATTTCCACAGTATAAATGCTTTATACTCATTGTATAAGAACTGTCGGACCTTTACTTCTCTAACCCAGTGAGACGGTGCAAACTATTCAATTCAGTAGATAATATATGGTAAATTCCAACATGTCTATGGTTATAATGAAGCTGATTGTAAGAAGAGGAAGAAAGCAAGTGCCAAGATTGACATTTTGAAAATGCTGGAGTCTTTGAGCTTTTTATTCTGCAAATGTATTTGTTGTTGGGGATTACTAGCCTTGTGTACCAGGCTACAACCTATTATGTATTAACTGGTTGAACATTGCTTCAACATAATTTGTCAACATATTGTGACATGGAATCTACATGGAAAGTACAGTGGTGACATACTTGCGAACATTAGAAACAGTTGCTCTGGCTCAAAATCGTCAATTTACTTGCACGTGATAGAACGTTACATTGTAGCTGGTCCCATCAGATAACCCGGCACAAGATAGCCCGATGCAAACCTCACCAGATGACAATGATTCTTTCCTGGAACAAGTTCTGCATCAACCAAATGTTGACGTAAAAGGAAGTGAACAAACACTTTTCCATAATTATTTTAAAGAAGTTCATCACAAGTCTGGACTCGAACCCACGATAGCGATCATCCACACTGGAGGCTAGTTTATCGTTCTACAGTACACTTGTCAATTGACCGATCAACGCATCCTATTGCACACTGTAGTCCTAGTAATAAGGTGGTAACACAACCATTCAGTGCTTTCAGTGTGTGTTCACTGACATAGTGACAACTGCAATGACAGATTCTAAAAACGTGTATTTAAATGCAACAATTGAACAGCAAACAGCGTTTAGCCTGCACATCTTTTACATCAGGTCATTGCTTGCCTTGAAGCTCAAGTGGTTTGCAAGTGATTTCTATTTTTCTAATTGTTGTCAATTCCTTTGGATCTTCTTTGTCAATATGCTCATCTCTCTGTATGTCCTGTGCAACTATCTAAAATGCATCAGTGCTACCATGTTATCATAACCAGCCAAAATGATCACACCAATGCACCTTTTCTCCTCAACTTTCCACAAGAGTTAATTTGGCTTATGTTGCAGGTAGGGCTGTTTTTCATTCAGCAATTAGCAAGAACAAACCTGCTTCTTTCCTCGAATAGGCTATTAGCCCTATGTCACGCTGGTATAAAGGATATGTGGAGACAGGCGAAGGAATACACAATAGGGGTTTTTAATACACCCAAAATAAACAAGTATGCAAAAACACTGGGCTGAAGCCAAACAAAAGAGCGAGGGTAAACCTCATTGACCGACACGGGACGATACCCGTATTACACAATATATATATATACCACGTAGCATAACAGCTGCACCAACGCATAGGTACTTACACCACCAACAGACATGGGAACAATAACCGACAAAGACAGAGGGAACAGAGGGCACATATACAACATACTAATCAGTGGAAATGGGAACCAGGTGTGTGTAATCAGACAAGACAGTCTGGGGTTGATGATAATGAATCCCGTTCAGTGGAGCCTAGAAAGCCTTTGACGTTGATCTCCGGAATTGGTGAACAGAATGAGCATCAGTACCTGGGGGATCTGTGACAGTACCACCCCCCCCCCCCCCCGATGCGGGATGACACCAGCCTTGAGGGGCGTGGTGCGGGTCGGTCTAGATGCTTATGGTGAAAATCCCTGTTCAGCGAAGCATCCAGGATGTCCACCGCAAGAACCCAGCACCGCTCCTCTGGGCCATACCCCTCCCAGTCGATGAGGTACTGGAGACCCCCCCCCCCCCCCCCCCCCCCCCGATGCCTTGAATCCAGGACCGAGTATGCGGGACCTTCCTCAATGTCCAGAGGAGGCGGCGGGGCGTCACTGGGTCCAGCGTCAGCGAGGGGACCAGGCACCACTGGCCTGAGGAGAGACACATGAAAGGTTGTGTAATACGGTAATCAACAGGGAGTTGTAAACGGTACGTTACCACATTAAACCTCCTCAGGACTTTAAACACAGCCCCACAAACCGCGGGCTCAGCTTCCGGCAGGGCAGGCGAAAGGGCAGGTTCTGGTTGGAGTGCCAGACCCGGTTGCCTGGGAAGAAAACATGCGCATCACTGAGGTGGCAGTCACCCTGTTCCTTTTACCAACACGCGGTGCGCTGGAGACGAGATCTCCTCTGTGTGCCGAAACCATTTGTCCACCACAGGAGCCTCGGTCTGGCTCGGATGCCAAGGTGCCAGGGCCGACTGATACCCCAACACACACTGAAAGGAGTGAGGTTAGTGGAGGATTGGCGGAGGGAATTCTGCACGCACTCCGCCCAAGTTAGAAACACTCCCCCGGCCGATCCTGACAGTAACACCGCAGGAACCTGCCCACCTCTTGGTTGACCCTCTCCACCTGCCCATTTGCTTGAGGCCGAGACTGACAGTGACCCCCAGGCATTCTATGAACGCCTTCCATACCCGTGAGGTGAACTGAGGGACATGATCTGACACAATATCCTCCGGGATCCCATAGTGCCGGAAGACGTGCGTAAAAAAGTCTCTGTGGTTTGCATGGCCGACAGAAGCACAGGCAGAGGAAGGAGGCGACAAGCTTTGTAAAACCAGTCAACAATGATGAGAATGGTGGTGTTCCCCTGGGAGGAGGGAAGGTCAGTGACAAAGTCCACGAATGGGTGAGACCAGGGTCATTGTGGAATCGGCAGGGGAAGGAGCTTTCCATAAGACTGAGCACAGATGCAGCAGGAGGTGAGGCACTGTGCAAGTGAGGGTTCCGCACGCAGGGCCTGCCGTATGTCAGTGTCCACGTCCCATACCACTCGCCCAATGATGCGGGATGATGGGGTCTCCGCTCCCTGCCTCTCTGCGTCATAGAGGCGAGATAGGGCGTCCTCCTTCACATTCTTCGAGCCTGGCCTATAGGAAATTGTGAATTGGAACCTGGCAACGAATAGAGCCCACCTGGCCTGTCTTGGGTTTAGCCTCTTCACTTCCCTGATGCACTCCAGGTTGCGGTGGTCCGTCCACACCAGGAAAGGGTGTTTGGACCCCCCCAGTCAGTGCCTCCATGCCTTCAGAGCCTTCTTGACCGCCAAGAGTTCCCGGTCCCCTACGTTGTAGTTCCTCTGGCTGGGGCTCAGCTGCTTAGAGTAGAAATCGCAGAGCAGCAGCTTTGGAGGGGTTCCGGTATGCTGGGACAGCACTGCCCTGTCTCCTACTTCGGAGGCATCCACCTCGACGATGAAGGGGAGTGAGGGGTTGGGATGTGCCAATACGAGAGCAGTGGCAAAATATGCCTTCAGCGTCTCGAACTCCTTCTCCACCTCCGCCATCCAACGAAGCCGCTGGGGACCTCCTCTCAGCAGGGAGGTAAGAGGCGCAACCACCGTGCTGAAGCCCCGGATGAACCTCCGGGAATAGTTGGCAAACCCCAGGAATCGCTGGACTGCTTTCACAGAGGTGGGGATAGGCCATGACCTGACTGCGCTGACCTGTTGCTCCTCCATCTCCACTCCCTCCGTGGAGATGAGATAGCCCAAAAAGGACACAGACCGCTGGAAAGAACAGACATTTCTCCTGTTTAACATATAGATCATTCTCCAACAGTCTTCTCAGCACAGACCTGACTAACGAGACATGCTGGACGCGGTCAAAAGAATAGACCAAAATGTGGTCTATATATACCACTACGCCCCATCCCAGCATGTCCCGAAACACTTCGTTGATGAAGGCCTGGAAGACTGAATTAGAGAGGCCAAAGGGTACCGTGGTCGTGGAACAAGCAGTCTTCCATTCATTGCCTGCACGATTGCGCACCAGATTATAGGCGATCCTCAAGCCCAGCTTTGTGAAGTACTGCGCCCGTGCATTTGTTCGATGATGGTTGGGATGAGGGGTAAAAGATAGCTGAACTTGATGGTGGCTGTCACGCCCTGATCTGTTTCACCTGTCCTTGTGATTGTCTCCACCCCCTCCATGTGTCGCTTATTGTCCCCAGTGTATTTATCCTTGTGTTTCCTTTCTCTCTGTGCCAGTTCGTGTTGTATGTTAGTCAAGTCAACCAGCATGTTTTTCGCATACTCTTTTTGCTATTCTCTTTTTGATAGTCTTTCTGGTTTTGACCTCTGCCTGACTCTGGACTACTTTCGCGCCTGCCTGACCATCCTGCTTGCCCTGACCTTGATTCTGCCTGCCCTTCGGTACCTTTTGGACTCTGAACTGGTTTTGACATTTTTACCTGTCCACGGCCATTCTCTTGCCTTACCCTATTGGATAAATAAATATTGTAAGACTCCAACCATCTGCCTCCTGTGTCTGCACCTGGGTCTCGCCTTGTGTCATGATAGTACAACCTGGCCATGACAGACCCAGGAAACTTGGATCAGCTCTGCCAAGCTGTCTTCCTGCAGGGAGCCACCATTGGGAGACATTAGGAGTTGCTACAGGGCCTTTTGGAAGGGCTCAGTTCCTTTATGGACTGCCATGACCATGGGTTAAAGGCTATTATGGAGCGAATCAATGAGTTAGCTCAGAGACTGTTTGCCACCTCTGAAAAACCCCAATCACCCAGTATTTTTTTCCCTATCTGTGGTGAGTTTGTACAGCCTATGCCGACTCCCCGTGAACCACGCTTACCTCCTCCACAGCGATAATCCTGTGAGTGTCTGGACCATCCTGGGTTGGAGCCCATTTTGCCATTCTCACTGCCTTCAAGCAGCACAGCCGTCCCCTATTCATCTTCCTCAGGAGTTTAGCAAGACAGTGGATGTCTCTGTTATCCCCACAGAATTCCATGACGTCCTGGAAGTGTTTAGCAAGGCATGTGCTACTTCCCTTCACCCGCACCGTCCTAACGATTGTGCCATTGACCTTCTCCCAGGCACTACAACACCTCGGGGTCGGTTGTACTCTCTGTCCGGACCAGAGACCATTGCAATGGAGAAGTACATAGAAGAGTCTCTGGCCACTGGAGCCGTCTGTCCTTCTGTCCTTGTGCAACTCCTGCCAGCGCAGGGTTTTTCTTTGTGGAGAAGAAGGACAAGACCCTGCGCCCGTGCATTGACTACTGGGGACTTAACGATATCACTGTCAAAAATTGTTACGCCCTACCTCTCCTCTCCTCGGCGTTTGAACCTCTCCAGGAGGCTACCATGTTGGACCTTGTACTAGGTCATGCCATTTGGACTCACACTGTCTTCCAGGCTTTGATCAATGATGTGCTTCGGGACAAGCTAAACCGGTTTGTGATAGTCTACCTGGATGACATCCTGTTTTTTTCCCGATCTGCCCAAGAACATTTACTCCATGTCAGACACGTCCGTCAGTGCCTTCTGGAGAACCAATTGTTTGTGAAAGCCGAGAAGTGTGAGTTCCACGGCTCATCTATCACCTTTCTGGGATATGTCATTGCTGAGGGGAATATTCAGATAGATCCCGGAAAGGTGAAAGCAGTGGTGGATTGGCCTAAACCATCATCCAGGGTGCAGTTGCAGCGGTTTCTTTGTTGGCGGCACCCCTCTTGGCACTCACCTTTATTTTATTTTATTTTACCTTTATTTAACCAGGTAGGCAAGTTGAGAACAAGTTCTCATTTACAATTGCGACCTGGCCAAGATAAAGCAAAGCAGTTCGACAGATACAACAACACAGAGTTACACATGGAGTAAAACAAACATACAGTCAATAATAAAGTATAAACAAGTCTATATACAATGTGAGCAAATGAGGTGAGAAGGGAGGTAAAGGCAAAAAAGGCCTTGGTGGCAAGGTAAATACAATATAGCAAGTAAAACACTGGAATGGTAGTTTTGCAATGGAAGAATGTGCAAAGTAGAAATACAAATAATGGGGTGCAAAGGAGCAAAATAAATAAATAAATACAGTAGGGAAAGAGGTAGTTGTTTGGGCTAAATTATAGGTGGGCTATGTACAGGTGCAGTAATCTGTGAGCTGCTCTGACAGTTGGTGCTTAAAGCTAGTGAGGGAGATAAGTGTTTCCAGTTTCAGAGATTTTTGTAGTTCGTTCCAGTCATTGGCAGGAGAGAACTGGAAAGAGAGGCGGCCAAAGAAAGAATTGGTTTTGGGGGTGACTAGAGAGATATACCTGCTGGAGCGTGTGCTACAGGTGGGAGATGCTATGGTGACCAGCGAGCTGAGATAAGGGGGGACTTTACCTAGCAGGGTCTTGTAGATGACATGGAGCCAGTGGGTTTGGCGACGAGTATGAAGCGAGGGCCAGCCAACAAGAGCGTACAGGTCGCAATGGTGGGTAGTATATGGGGATTTGGTGACAAAACGGATTGCACTGTGATAGACTGCATCCAATTTGTTGAGTAGGGTATTGGAGGCTATTTTGTAAATTACATCGCCAAAGTCGAGGATTGGTAGGATGGTCAGTTTTACAAGGGTATGTTTGGCAGCATGAGTGAAGGATGCTTTGTTGCGAAATAGGAAGCCAATTCTAGATTTAACATTGGATTGGAGATGTTTGATATGGGTCTGGAAGGAGAGTTTACAGTCTAACCAGACACCTAAGTATTTGTAGTTGTCCACGTATTCTAAGTCAGAGCCGTCCAGAGTAGTGATGTTGGACAGGCGGGTAGGTGCAGGTAGCGATCGGTTGAAGAGCATGCATTTAGTTTTACTTGTATTTAAGAGCAATTGGAGGCCACGGAAGGAGAGTTGTATGGCATTGAAGCTTGCCTGGAGGGTTGTTAACACAGTGTCCAAAGAAGGGCCGGAAGTATACAGAATGGTGTCGTCTGCGTAGAGGTGGATCAGAGACTCACCAGCAGCAAGAGCGACCTCATTGATGTATACAGAGAAGAGAGTCGGTCCAAGAATTGAACCCTGTGGCACCCCCATAGAGACTGCCAGAGGTCCGGACAACAGACCCTCCGATTTGACACACTGAACTCTATCAGAGAAGTAGTTGGTGAACCAGGCGAGGCAATCATTTGAGAAACCAAGGCTGTTGAGTCTGCCGATGAGGATGTGGTGATTGACAGAGTCGAAAGCCTTGTCCAGATCAATGAATACGGCTGCACAGTAATGTTTCTTATCGATGGCGGTTAAGATATCGTTTAGGACCTTGAGCGTGGCTGAGGTGCACCCATGACCAGCTCTGAAACCAGATTGCATAGCAGAGAAGGTATGGTGAGATTCAAAATGGTCGGTAATCTGTTTGTTGACTTGGCTTTCGAAGACCTTAGAAAGGCATGGTAGGATAGATATAGGTCTGTAGCAGTTTGGGTCAAGAGTGTCCCCCCCCTTTGAAGAGGGGGATGACCGCAGCTGCTTTCCAATCTTTGGGAATCTCAGACGACATGAAAGAGAGGTTGAACAGGCTAGTAATAGGGGTGGCAACAATTTCGGCAGATAATTTTAGAAAGAAAGGGTCCAGATTGTCTAGCCCGGCTGATTTGTAGGGGTCCAGATTTTGCAGCTCTTTCAGAACATCAGCTGAATGGATTTGGGAGAAGGAGAAATGGGGAAGGCTTGGGCGAGTTGCTGTTGGGGGTGCAGTGCTGTTGACAGGGGTAGGAGTAGCCAGGTGGAAAGCATGGCCAGCAGTAGAAAAATGCTTATTGAAATTTTCAATTATGGTGGATTTATCAGTGGTGACAGTGTTTCCTATCTTCAGTGCAGTGGGCAGCTGGGAGGAGGTGTTCTTATTCTCCATGGACTTTACAGTGTCCCAGAACTTTTTTGAGTTAGTGTTGCAAGAAGCAAATTTCTGCTTGAAAAAGCTAGCCTTGGCTTTTCTAACTGCCTGTGTATAATGGTTTCTAGCTTCCCTGAACAGCTGCATATCACGGGGGCTGTTCGATGCTAATGCAGAACGCCATAGGATGTTTTTGTGTTGGTTAAGGGCAGTCAGGTCTGGGGAGAACCAAGGGCTATATCTGTTCCTGGTTCTAAATTTCTTGAATGGGGCATGTTTATTTAAGATGGTTAGGAATGCATTTTAAAAAAATATCCAGGCATCCTCTACTGACGGGATGAGGTCAATATCCTTCCAGGATACCCCGGCGAGGTCGATTAGAAAGGCCTGCTCGCTGAAGTGTTCCAGGAAGCGTTTTACAGTGATGAGAGGAGGTCGTTTGACCGCTGACCCATTACGGATGCAGGCAATAAGGCAGTGATCGCTGTGATCTTGGTTGAAGACAGCAGGGGTGTATTTAGAGGGGAAGTTGGTTATGATGATATCTATGAGGGTGCCCGTGTTTAAGGCTTTGGGGAGGTACCTGGTAGGTTCATTGATAATTTGTGTGAGATTGAGGGCATCAAGTTTAGATTGTAGGATGGCTGGGGTGTTAAGCATGTTCCAGTTTAGGTCGCCTAGCAGCACGAGCTCTGAAGATAGATGGGGGGCAATCAGTTCACATATGGTGTCCAGAGCACAGCTGGGGGCAGAGGGTGGTCTATAGCAGGCGGCAACGGTGAGAGACTTGTTTTTAGAGAGGTGGATTTTTAAAAGTAGAAGTTCAAATTGTTTGGGTACAGACCTGGATAGTAGGACAGAACTCTGCAGGCTATCTTTGCAGTAGATTGCAACACCGCCCCCTTTGGCAGTTCTATCTTGTCTGAAAATGTTGTAGTTTGGAATTAAAATGTCTGAATTTTTGGTGGTCTTCCTAAGCCAGGATTCAGACACAGCTAGAACATCCGGGTTGGCAGAGTGTGCTAAAGCAGTGAATAGAACAAACTTAGGGAGGAGGCTTCTAATGTTAACATGCATGAAACCAAGGCTATTACGGTTACAGAAGTCGTCAAAAGAGAGCGCCTGGGGAATAGGAGTGGAGCTAGGCACTGCAGGGCCTGGATTCACCTCTACATCGCCAGAGGAACATAGGAGGAGTAGAATAAGGGTGCGACTAAAAGCAATAAGAATTGGTCGTCTAGAACGTCTGGAACAGAGAGTAAAAGGAGGTTTCTGGGGGCAATAAAATAGCATCAAGGTATAATGTACAGACAAAGATAAGGTAGGATGTGAATACAGTGGAGGTAAACCTAGGTATTGAGTGATGAAGAGAGAGATATTGTCTCTAGAAACATCATTGAAACCAGGAGATGTCATTGCATGTGTGGGTGGTGGAACTAATAGGTTGGATAAGGTATAGTGAGCAGGACTAGAGGCTCTACAGTGAAATAAGCCAATAAACACTAACCAGAACAGCAATGGACAAGACATATTGACATTAAGGAGAGGCATGCTTAGTCGAGTGATCAAAAGGGTCCAGTGAGTGGAGAGGTTGGTTGAGGCTCACGACGATTTAGACAGCTAGCCGGGCCATCGGTAGCAAGCTAGCATAGGATGGAGTCTGTTGTTAGCCACCTCTTGCGTTCGGTCAGTAGATTAGTGGGGTTCCGTGTGGTAGAGGGGATTAATCCAAATCACACAACAACAACAAAAATAAGAACAATAGATATAGTTATAGAGGCCCGAGAAGAAAACATAATAATAAAAATAAATAAATTGTCCGATTGTCTATTCAGATAGCAGCCGGTAAGACAGCTAACGGTTAGCGGGCCGCAGAATGGGCGTTCAGGTAACGTCGCGACAGAGGAGCCAGCCGGATCTCATTCAGGTAGATAACGTCGGCAGTCCAGTTGTGAAGGCCCGGTGGGGCTCCGCGTAGGCAGTGAAACGGGTCCGGATAGGTGACTGCAGCCCAGGAGTGAATGATGGAACTCTGGAGTGAATGACGGAGCTGGCTAGCACCGGAACAATCGATGTTTGCTCCGGAATCGACGAAAGCCGACTGTCACACGGATAGCAGCTAGCTAGCTGTGAGATCCGGGTATGAATGTCCAGAGAGCAGTTGAAATCCAGGGACATGGAGAGAAAAATTGGTCCGGTATGTTCCGTTCCGAGCCGCGCTGCGCCGTACAAAACTGGCGATAGATTTTCGAGCTAAAGGATAGCTGATGACCACAAACCGTGGTTAGCTGAATACTAACGATTTGCCAGTAAAGAAGCTAACTAGCTTCTGATTAGCTTCTGGGCTAGCTCCTGGCTAGTTTCTGGCTAGCTTCTTGGAGTTTCTGGCTAGCTTCTTGGAGGATTACAGATCTGAGGTAAATAATACTTTTTTATAAATATAAATTGGTGAGGCTGGTTGCAGGAGAGTGTTTAGAAGATGAGTTGATGGAAAATAAAAATAAAATGTATGTGAAAAAAGTTGTAAATATATATATATACAGGACACGACAAGACGAGGACAAAAGACGTCTGAACTGCTATGCGATCTTGGAGAAAGATCCCCCAAGGTACCGTTCAAATGGTCTCCAGCTGTCGAGAAAGCCTTTGTGGACCTGAAGCATCGGTTCACAACAGCATCCACCCTCATCCATCCAGACCCCTCGAGTCAATTTGTGGTGGAAGTGGATGCTTCGGATGTTGGAGTGGGGGCCATCCTGTCCCAGCGATCTGCACAGGACCAGAAGCTTCATCCCTGTGCCTTCCTGTCCCATCGTCTCAATCCTGCTGAGATTAACTTCGATGTTGGCAACCGAGAACTCCTGGCGGTGAAGATGGCATTGGAGGAGTGGAGGCACTGGCTGGAATTAGCATAACAGCCATTCCTTGTCTGGATCGACCATGAAAACTTGGAAAATATCCTTTCAGCCAAGCGCCTCAACTTAAAACCACTTGAAGCTAGGGGGCACTATTTTTATTTTTGGAAAAATAACGTTCCCAAAGTAAACAGCCTATTTCTCAGGACCAGATGCTAGAATATGCATATAATTGACAGCTTAGGATAGAAAACCCTCTAAAGTTTCCCAAACTGTAAAAATATTGTCTGTGAGTATAACAGAACTGATATTGCAGGCGAAAGCCTAAGAAAAATCCAATCAAGAAGTGACTCATATTTTGAAACCGTTGTGTTCCTATGCATCCCTATTGGCCATTGAAAGGGATATCAACCAGATTCCTTTTTCTACGTATTCCCTAAGGTGTCTACAGCCTTTAGACATAGTTTCAAGCATTTATGTTGAAGAATGAGCGCCAAGGACCACATTGCATAAGTGGCCAGCTGAGGGCTCTCAGAGTGATTCTTGCGTAAAAGACAGAGGTATGCACTGTGGATTTGCAATATGTTTCAATGGGCATTTACCATCACGAATTTGTCATGCTCAAAAATACTGCAGGATGGCCGGGCAGTGTTTCTGGTTCCTCTCCATTGCTCGTTGGTGTTGATTTCGTCATTTTAGCGATGGTACCTCACTGTTTAAACATATTGCAAATGGACAAAAGTCAGCGAGCAAGTCACCGTCCATCAGTCAATTAGATGTCATTCTGACACCAAACTGATACAAACTGACACCACACCCACTTTTTCCAACTCGTTTAGAAGTCAGCCATCACATATTTCAGAGCAGCCCCAAAATTCACAGCGCCTTCTGTTCAAAACATAATAAAAACGTAAAACACGTAGTTACGTTTTAGCTGCGGGTCCAGTTCTGACATTATGTGTAGGCCAGCTAAGTTGACCCCGAATACCATGTTTCGGCTTGATAGGTCATTCGGTGCCCGAGCAAGACCTTAATTGGGGCTTAAAATCCACTTTTTTACATGCCTTGCTACGGGGTCCACAAATTAGCTATCGGACAGAAACGTTTGGGTCCGTCTCTATGGGCCAAGACGGTTTCAATGGACCTAGTCTTGCGACTCTGGGACTTTTTGAATGTCGTCATTTTCGTAATGGTCAAAATGAATTGAAGTCACTGCAAATGTACGAGGCTGTTTCTCGGTCCGAGAACCTTCTAGAGCCACATAACTCACCACGCACTATCGACCTGAGCTCTAGAACAGGTTTCTAAAGTTTCCCAACTCTAGGTCTGACGGTTCTTTAAACCAGCATTGTAATTAGGGTAACATTTCAACATAAATACATTGACTTAACCTGAGTAACAGGATGTTACATTAATCTAATTTCAACACAATCGTCACAACTATGTATACCTTGAAATTGTGTTGAAAATTCTGATTAGAAACAAGAAAAATATTTTATGTCACTGTTTCAACGTCATGCCATCAACCTAAATAAAAAGGTTTATTGAAGTAAAATGTGAACGATTCCTGCCTGAACATTGACTCCTACTGGTATATGAGGGGTAATGCACTTCAGAGAGAACAAGTTCATCATCCAGATACATGCCTCTATGTAACCTGCACAGCTTTGGAAACAAGCTGTGTACATTTCAGCTGAACTATCATGTCAACACATTAAGCAACCCCCTATAGTCAATATCCACACCCCCGTTGCAATTTAATTATAATTAAAAAAAAATCCCAATCAAAATCTGTCTCTTTAAGATAGATATACTATATCAGTTATTTTGCTTGGGTAAATGGTGAACTTCCGCTGTTCGAGCTACAGCGGTGTTTGTGAGACCATGAGACAATCTGTCTTCTCACAAAAATGTCTGAAGTGTCTGAATGGTTTGGCCTAAAAACTAAATATGATCACTATGGAAAGACGAGACTTTCAAGAACACGTACTGTACATTTTGGTTGTTTTGCTCTAGGACTTCCACATCCTCACAAGACTCGTCTGAAAGTAGCCCGTTACCAGTAAAAAAAAAAAATGAATGGACGTACAGTATATATGGAAGTAGTTTAGTAAAAGAAAAGCGGAATTTTTTAAATTTTATTTCTTATATCTCTCAGACATCCTCTCTGGGATATGTGGGACGGTAGCGTCCAACCTCGCCATCAGCCAGTGAAAGTGCAGGGCGCCAAATTCAAAACAACAAAAATCTCATAATTAAAATTCCTCAAGCATACAAGTATTTTACACCATTTTAAAGAGAACATTCTCATTAATCCAGCCACAGTGTCTGATTTCAAAAAAGCTTCACAGCGAAAGCACTACAAACATTTATGTTAGGTCACCACCAAGTCACAGAAAAACACAGCCATTTTTTATAAAATTAATCATTAACCTTTGATGATCTTCATCAGATGCCACTCATAGGACTTCATGTTACACAATACATGTATGTTTTGTTCGATAAAGTTCATATTTATATTAAAAAATCGCAGTTTACATTGGCGCTTTATGGTCAGTAATTTTGTGCCTCGAAAACATGCGGCAAATTTTCAGAGAGCCACATCAATTTACAGAAATACTCATAATAAACTTATGATTACGGACAGAATTATAGATATACTTCTCCTTAATGCAACCGCTGTGTCAGATTTCAAAAAAGCTTAATGGAAAAAGCAAACCATGCAATCTGAGTATGGCGCTCAGACACAAAAACAAGCCATGCAGATACCCACCATGTTGTGGAGTCTGTAAAAGTCAGAAATAGCGTTATAAACATTCACTTACCTTTGAGGATCTTCATCTGAATGCACTCCCAGGAATCCCAGTTCCACAATAAATGTTTGTTTTGTTCGATAAAGTCCATCATTTATGTCCAAATACCTCCTTTTGTTAGCACGTTTGGTAAACAAATCCAAACTCACGAGTAACGGGCAAGTCCAGGCCACAATTCAAACAAAAAGTTCAAAAAGTTATGAAAAATGTTGGAGATATTTTTTTCAGCTCATGAAACATGGGACCAGCACTTTACATGTTGCATTCATATTTTTGTTCAGTGTACATATCAATCAGTCATTCATTCGTTCATATCACACAGCGTACAAGTATACAAGTACAAGTTTATGCCTATAAATACTATCATAGCCTGCACTTTCACTCTGCTGTTAATGTTGGAAAAAAATATGTTACCACATCAGATGAGGGAGAGTGATGACAGCCACAAATTCAGAATGACTGCCTACTCAAGCAATCAGATGATGGAGTGTGATGACACGTATGTCGACCAGCTTGCAGGGGCAGATGAGAGACATGCATTTATTTTATCTAGTGATCAATCAATTGTTTTATTATTTATTAAACAAACTTTTAAAAATGCTAAGTGGTAATCGGATGTCATATTCAAACAGCTTGTAAGCTTATCATGATGTTTGCCCTCTAAATACACCTCTGCTGTTTTCAACCAAGATCTCAGCGATCACTGCCTCATTACCTGCATTCGTAATGGGTCAGCGGTCAAACGACCACCACTCATCACTACCAAACGCTCCCTGAAACACTTCAGCGAGCAGGCCTTTCTAATCGACCTGGCCGGGGTATCCTAGAAGGATATTGACCTCATCCCGTCAGCAGAGGATGCCTGGTTATTTTTTTTAAATGCCTTCCTCACCATCTTAAATAAGCATTCCCCATTCAAGAAATTTAGAATAAGGAACAGATATAGCCCTTGGTTCTCTCCAGACCTGACTGCCCTTAACCAACACAAAAACATCCTATGGCGTTCTGCATTAGCATCGAACAGCCCCCGTGATATGCAACTTTTCAGGGAAGCTAGAAACCAATATATACAGGCAGTTAGAAAAGCCAAGGCTAACTTTTTCAAACATAAATTTGCTTCATGCAACACAAACTCAAAAAAGTACTGGGACACTGTAAAGTCCATGGAGAATAAGAACACCTCCTCCCAGTTGCCCACTGCACTGAGGATAGGAAACCACCGATAAATCCACTATAATTGAGAATTTCAATAAGCATTTTTCTACGGCTGGCCATGCTTTCCACCTGGCTACCCCTACCCCAGTCAACAAGACTGCACCCCCTACAACAACTCGCCCAAGCCTTCCCCATTTCTCCTTCTCCCAAATTCAGTCAGCTGATGTTCTGAAAGAGCTGCAAAATCTGGACTCCTACAAATCAGTCGGGTAGACAATCTGGACCCTTTCTTTCTAAAATTATCTGCCGAAATTTTTGCAACCCCTATTACTAGCCTGTTCAACCTCTCTTTCGTGTCATCTGAGATTGCCAAAGATTGGAAAGCAGCTGCGGTCATCCCCCTCTTCAAAGGGGGAGACACTCTTGACCCAAACTGCTATAGACCTATATCTGTCCTACCCTGCCTTTCTAAGGTCTTCGAAAGCCAAGTCAACAAACAGATTACCGACCATTTTGAATCCCACCATAGCTTCTCCACTATGCAATCTGGTTTCAGAGCTGGTCATGGGTGCACCTCAGCCACACTCAAGGTCCTAAACGATATCATCGATAAGAAACAATATTGTGCAGCCGTATTTATTGATCTGGCCAAGGCTTTCAACTGTCAATCGCCACATCCTCATCGGCAGACTCGATAGCCTTGGTTTCTCAAATGATTGCCTCACCTGGTTCACCAACTACTTCTCTGATAGAGTTCAGTGTGTCAAATCGGAGGGCCTGTTGTCCGGGCCTCTGGCAGTCTCTATGGGGGTGCCTCAATTCTTGGACCGACTCTCTTCTCTGTATACATCAATGATGTCGCTCTTGCTGCTGGTGAGTCTCTGATCCACCTCTACGTAGACAACACCGTTCTGTGAACTTCTGGCCCTTCTTTGGACACTGTGTTCACAGCCCTCCAGACAAGCTTCAATGCCATCCAACACTCCTTCCATGGCCTCCAATTACTCTTAAATACAAATAAAACAAAATGCATGCTCTTCAACCGATCGCTGCCTGCACCTGCCCACCTTCCAACATCACTACTCTGGATGGTTCTGATTTAGAATATGTGGACAACTACAAATACCTAGGTGTCTGATTAGACTGTAAACTCTCCTTTCAGACTCACATCAAACATCTCCAATCCAGAGTTAAATCTAGAATTGGCTTCCTATTTCGCAACAAATCATTCTTTACTCATGCTGCCAAACATACCCTTGTAAAACTGACCATCCTACCGATCCTCGACTTCGGCAATGTCATTTACAAAATAGCCTCCAATACCCTACTCAATAAATTGGATGCAGTCTATCACAGTGCCACCCATTTTGTCATCAAATCCCCATATACTACCCACCACTGCGACCTGTACGCTCTCGTTGGCTGGCCCTCGCTTCATACTCGTCGCCAAACCCACTGGCTCCATGTCATCTACAAGACCCTGCTAGGTAAAGTCCCACCTTATCTCAGCTCGCTGGTCACCATAGCAGCACCCAACTCTAGCACGCGCCCCAGCAGGTATATCTCTCTGGTCACCCCCAAAACCAATTCCTCCTTTGGCCGCCTCTCCTTCCAGTTGTCACGAGTCCGACCGAGGGTGTTTCCCTTTCCCGGGCAGGTGGCGCTCGGCGGTCGTCGTCACCGGCCTATTAGCTGCCACTGATTGTTTTTCCTCCCCCTCCTTGCATGTTGAGTGGTAGCACCTGTGTATGTGTAATTAGTTTGTCTTTATTAGACAGCCGGCCCGCCTGGTTGTTGTGCGGGATTATTTCTATGTAACCTTCGGCTCTGTGGTATAGGCACGTGTTAGTGCCCGGTCGAGATTGTTTCCCATTGTACATTTTCGATTCCCTGTGTTTTGGGAACATAACTTTTGTGAGCACCCTGTGGTGCGTTGGTGCGATTAAAAGACGCGCAGCATTGAACTCTCTGTCTCCTGCATTTGACTCCACACCCACGACACCCGGAGCTTTACACCAGTTCTCTGCTGCCAATGACTGGAACGAACTACAAAAATATCTGAAACTGGAAACACTTATCTCCCTCACTAGCTTTATTAAACATTATTGTAAATACATGTATCTTACACCATTTAAAAGCTTGACTCCTTGTTAATCCAAACCATGTGTCAGATTTCAAAAAGGATTTATGGAGAAAGCATACCATGCGATAACCTGAGGACAGCGCCCCGCACACACAAGTATTGCTAGCATTTTCCAACCAAGCATTAGCATCACGGAAGTCAGAAATAGCAATAAAATAATCAATTACCTTTGAAGATCTTCTTCTTTTGGCAATACAAAAGGTCCAATCTTCACAATAAATGGTCGTTTTGTTCGAAGAAATACATTTTTATAGAATAACACAAAAAAAAATTTAAACGGCTTGTGTCATGAATTCCGTCTTCTTCAACTTACGACGAACCATTATTTTGTTTATTTTATTTTACCTTTATTTAACTAGGCAAGTCAGTTAAGAACAAATTCTTATTTTCAATGACAGCCTAGGAACAGTGGGTTAACTGCCTGTTCAGGGGCAGAACAACAGATTTGTACCTTGTCAGCTCAGGGGTTTGAACTTGCAACCTTGCGGTTACTAGTCCAACGCTCTAACCACTAGGCTACCCTGCCCAGATTCTATGTATTACACACACTAAACTTACATTTATCTAGTCATGGATGATTTCTTTGCAATCCTCTGTTTATCAGTAACACAGCCATACTTGACGGTTCTTTTTGAGGGACGTATTGACCGAAAGGAACTGATTTGAAAACACCAAACAATGACCTCATTGCGTGCCAATATGACCAGTGCTTCGTTAATTGACTGTATTTTGACTGTAAATCTAGCTTGGTAGATAGCCAATGAGCTGAGGTAAACGGCAATATCTAATGGTTATACCCGGAAAGACCAGCTCTTATACGATTGTCGAGCGTAACACAGCCATTCGCCATTGAAATCTCTACCTGAAGGAGCCACGTAGTTTGCACTTAGCCTTATTGAGTCGAGATAATTTTCCGTTATTTTATCGAAAGAATTATGGCGAGTAAATCTGGAAAATAAAAGGCAAAGTCCAGGTGTACACAATATTATTGATGAAATTGATAGAGAAATTTACACAGATTTACTTGAAGTTGAGTCAGATTGTGAGACAAGTTTGGACTCCCAATTTGAAGAAATGTCTTTGCACAGAGAGGATGCAATTTTGGACTGGTAAGTAACTCTCGTGCCATTGCTTGAAATTAATAATATAAAATATGATTAATTTGTGTTGTTTTGTAGATATTTTATTTGACATATCACTATATAATCAGTAATGAAATGTGTGAAGTACACATGGCTCTACATTGTGGTTCTGATTGGGAGCCCCCACTGCCAATGTGCCCATCCCCCACAGGAGCTGGTTCAATTAGCCAGACCCCTGCTTGCTCCGGCTCCACACCTACCCCCGCCCGGCCAGGTGTGAAGTCAGTGACAAAGAAGCGGAGGTGGGGAAGAGATAAACCTGCAATCAGAGAGGAGGTGGGTCATTGGCACTCTGTGCTGGAGGAGGATGTGGCGCCACCACCTCCAATATTCAGATCGAAAAGGACACCAGGACTTCAGCTGGACATGAACTCAAAGTACAGCCCCATGCAACTTTTCAGCTGTTTTACACCTCTTCAGTTGTTGATTCCCTTGTGTTGAACACCAATAAGTATGGTGCTAAGAAGCAGGCAGGCAAGAAAGAGGGATGTAAGCCCATTTCCATGTCAGATCTTTTTTGTAACCTGTCAATGGTCATTTGCATGGGTCTTGTAAAGCTGAAATCCCTGAAAGACTACTGGAAAACTGCTCCCCTCTATCAACTGCCTTTCCCCTCCACTGTCATGTCATGCAAAAGGTTTCTGACAATCTCACGGGCGCTTCATATCATACAGACCCAGAAGTTGATGAGGACAACGAGAAGAATCGAGGCACAGCAAGGTTTGATAAGCTCTGCAAAATAAAACCTCTCTACCACAGTGTGGTTGAGGCCTGCAAGACCTATTTTCAGCCCGCCCAGAACCTTTCCATCAATGAGAGGATGGTAGCCTCAAAGGCCAGAATTGTCCTAAAACAATACATGGTAATAAACCAACTAAATGGGGTTACAGACTGTTTGTTTTGGCGGATTCTGTCTGCACATGCAATTTTTTGTTTATGAAGGGAAGAGCAGTTTTGCGACCGGTAAGGGACTCAGTTATGATTCCGTTATGGAGTTATTCGATTTTCAACAGCTGGGGAAGGGCTACAAACTTTTTGTGGACAACGTCTACACAAGCTCTACCCTGTTCGCAGACCTGAGGAAGCTGGTTGTGTGGGCTTGTGGCACCATTTGGACCAACAGAGTAGGCTTTCCGAAAACCAAGGTGATTGACATGCCTAAGCGGACTGAGCGGGGTACCATGAGATGGATTCGCCAAGATGGCCTGCTCTTTGTGAAGTGGATGGATACCAGAGAGGTGGTCATGTACTCCATGTGTATCCACGTCCTTCAATGGAGATAATTTCGTCAGGATTGTGAAGGGCGCTACTGGGGCATGGACCACCAAAAATGTCTCCATCCCTGCAGCTATCAAGAACGACAACAAGGGCATGGGAGGTGTGGACCTGTCAGACGCGCTGATAGGCTACTACAATGTTCTCCACAAGGCAATGAAATGGTACAAGACATTTTTCTATCATTTTATCGACATTGCTGTGGAGAATTCCTTCATCCTCCAGAAGGAAATGGCTAAGAGCTGTGGACAGCCCCCCATCTCACAGCTAGCCTTCAGAGAGCTGCTCATCCAGGAGCTTGCTTGCTACAGCAAGTCTACTGCAGCACCTTTGTCCCCTCTACCTCTGTCCCTTCTGCTCCTTCAACCAGTGGTGTTCACCTGCCCAAATTAATCTCTGCAGGCATCAATGTGCCTCAGGGCAAAAAGGGCACAGCGGGGAGGAGTCATTGTGCGCTTTGTCACAATAAATACCCCATCACCTGCACCACTTGTTCAGTAACCCTCTGCTTTACAGCAGAAAGAGACTGCTATGGGGCATGGCATCAGAAGCACTGTATTGTGTAGGGGACGGAGGGTCTACACAATATTGTACATTATACATTGAATGTGTGTAAATAGATACCCTTGTTATTTTGAATTTTTTCACATTTTATTTTGTTTATTTATTTTTTTGGGGGGGTGTGTTAGAATATAATTTTTGTATTTTGTATTTAGTTATTTACAACAAAATGTATCACTGTACCAATCCGGCCACAATTCGGCCACTTGGGTACATTTGGGCAACTTGTGTGGGACACCTGGGTGACTACATGCTCAATGTCATGTAGCTCACTCATTCCTGAAGATATCTGTCTGAAACTTTTCTCAAATACTGCTACCCTCTTATGTTCTGCATCGAAATTATCTACAACATCATATCTGAATGTTTGGCTGTTGTTGTTCAGTTGAAAGATGATGCAACAACAATAAAAAACAGAAAATGTATGTTTATTTCCTTGTATTTTCTTCTATCAGATCTATTGTGTTATATTCTCCTACATTCAATTCCCATTTCCACAAACGTCAGAGTGCTTCCTTTCAAACGATACCAAGACTATGCATATCCTTGCTTCTAGGCCTGAGCTGCAGACAGTTAGATTTGGGTATGTCTTCAGGCGGAAATTGAGAGAAGGGCAGTTAAAGCAATACTTCAGGATTTTACATCTAAGGAAACCATAAATAAGGTCTAGCGAACCTAAAGAATCTACTTTCATTTTTATTTAATAGAAATAACACAACTTTCCATGCACAGTAAATTACAACTTGATAAGAGCTATGTAAATGAGTAATCTGTTTAGATAAGGGATTTGTAAATATAAATTGCACTCGTTTTTGATCTATTTTACCTAACAATTGCTGGAGATAAATGTGAAACCACATATTAACTTTCCCCCTGTAAAGTTTATGAATTGCTATTATGCCGAATTTAAATTGTACAGCCTTTTAACTTGCAGGGATGGGCAGTCTCGAATGTTTTAATTATAGGCTACTCAAACGAGTGGTGGCATTTGCGAGCAGAGGCTTACGCAAGTCTGAAAATAACTTCAACAACTTCAATAACTTTAACATTCAAGTTAGAGCTTCTAGCTCTTAAATGGGACATCACAAAAAAATACTCAAAGTTCACGGTTGTCACAGATCATAACCCGCTGAGATATTTGGAGACTGCAAACCTAGGAGCCATCGAACAAAGATGTGTCGCACAACTTGCAGAGTTAAAATTTGAGGTGAAATACAAGCCAGGGAGACACAATACAAAGCCTGAAGTCTTGTCCCATATTTCCACTCAAGCTGAGCCTGAAAGAGAGGATACAAAGATAGATTTGTTGGTGATGGGAGCAGATGAAGTGTATGTGTGTCTGTGGCCAGCTAAAAAAAAGCTGATGGAGGAAAAGAGAGAGGTGCAAGTTGATGTGCAGGCTGCAGTGAGAGGAAGCATCACAGGTACCAGCTGGGAAGAAATCCAGGAACTCGAGAGTGATGACCGCACAATTCGCCCTGTGTTCTCCTCCGTGAAGAAGAAATGTCAATCCGAATAGGGACCAGGTACGTGAGATTTAGATGTTGCTGAAGAAGTTGGCTTACCAGTGGGACCACTTGAACATACTCAACGCTGTGCTGTTCCGCTGTATCTGAGACCGAGAGGAAGTGTGGCAGTTGGCCAGCACCCCTGTGGATGGATGTGTTTGAATAGCAGCATGATCATGGAGGACATTTTGGAGAGAGGAGCACTCTGGAGATGATGAGCAGCTACTATTGGCCCGAAATTAGTAAAGACATACGGTGTTGGGTACGGTGTTGGGTAAAGCAATGCAAGAGATGTGCGCTGGCCAAGGACATGTTCCCTAAGATTTGTGTCCCCATGACCCACAATAATGTGAGTGCACCCTTAGAAGTGTTGGTGACTACGCTCTGCTGAAGACATCATCAGAAGGATATGAGAACGTTCTTGTACTAAATGACATGTTCACGAGATTCACTGTTCCGGTGCCTATGGAAGACCAAACTGCAAAGACTACCACCAAAACCGTTATGAAACACTGGTTTATGTTACAAAGAGCCGAACCATCCACAGGGCAACGCTCAGTGCGAAAGATTCAATTGGACAATGCGTGAGATGTTGCGGTTCTTGCCACCTGAAAGAAAGAAGGGCTGGAAAGAATACTTACCTCAGCTGGTGATGGTGTACAATAGCCATGTCCATTCCTTGACGGGCTATTCAACATTCTACCTTCTCTTCGGAAGAGATGCATGGCTGCCTCTGGATTTTCTTAGAGGGAAGGATCTGCAGCACTGTGACGTAGACAACCTGGATGACTGGGTCCTAGACCACCATGAGAGACTGAAAGTAGCTCCAGAGTTTGCTAAATCCACTGCACAAGAGGCCTCAAGAAGATGTAAGAGGACTTATGATCGCAAGTGTCACGCAGCACCCATCAAGCCTCAGGAGAAATCCCAAACCTAGTGGGAGAAGAAAGACATGTGGGAGCCCAACCTCTACCTGGTAGTCTCACGGAATCAGCCAGACATGCCTGTGTTTATTCTTAGGCCAGATTCAGGGGGGTCTCACAAAAGAAGTGCACAGAGATCAACTGAAACACTGTACCTTTCAGTCACCAACCAGGGGACGCACTACAAGTAGGGACATGAGTAGAAAGCCTGCAGAGAACACAGAATCTGCTGATCTAGTTTATATTCCTCATGCCACACTTGCACCCAACACCAAAACAAGGGTTAGGGTTAAGTGTGAAGTAGCTGAAGCGGAGGATGTAGCACCAGATGTTGTTTCTAGGTGGTGTAGGTAGACAATGTTGTCAGAAGATACTGATGAATCTGACATCAAAAGGGATGGTACTCAGGGGTTTAGACACCCTCAGAGATGTTTCTTGGAAGTTCTTACACAGGGACCCTCAATGTCAATCTTAAATGAAACATTGTTAATTTGTCAGCGCGCTGGAGAGGTTCCAACCAACTCATTGCACCATAGTACACGTTTCAATCAGGAGCTCTGTCTGGGCAGTCCCAGCAGTTGTCTTATATACAGCTATACACAGATAAGTTATATGTGCATGATTTAGCATAATTAATAACTATTACCATTTTGTTTCATTCATGTGACCGACCAATACTGGTTCATAACATGTGACAGACTAGCACCTCACAAGGCTTCATCTCTCTAAACTGAGATATCTTTTGTTCGTTCTCAAAACAAGGTCTTTGCCGACTGCCAAATTGCAGCTACTGATAGTGAGGATTTGTTCAATCAGCCACTTGCATGAACACAGAAAATGGTTTATAGAACAGCACATGAATAGAACACAGAAAATAGTTAAAATTCCATTGCAGATGTATAAGGGTTAAACTTTCTGTGAGGTATTGGGATGAATATGTTCTGAAAGCTGTGACATGTACTTGTGATGTGTGTATGCACTAATGTGTTTATTACTCTGTTACAGAACCCAAGCGGCTGTGGAAGGGTCACGTAATGGCATGGTTTAGCGGGGGGGAATGTGAGGGATGGTAAATATTGGACAATATTTCCCTATTCCCGAGACTAGTGTAGCCCCCCCCCCCCCCCCAAGGACACTGTGCATCAAATTAATTTGGAAATTGACCATTTAAACGTTCAATTATATGTCAAAATAGACTTTAATGAAGGCAAATCATATAGTGAGAGGTGAGGACAGGCACATGAACAAAAAAAATTGCATACGATGCTTGTGAAACAGACTGTGAAACGGTTTTCAGAGAAGTAGATGTACAGTGGGGTAAAAAAGTATTTAGTCAGCCACCAATTGTGCAAGATCTCCCACTTAAAAAGATGAGAGAGGCCTGTACTTTTTTATCATAGGTAACATCAACTATGACAGACAAAATGAGAAAAAAAATACAGAAAATCACATTGTAGGATTTTTAATGAATTTATTTGCAAATTATGGTGGAAAATAAGTATTTGGTCACCTACAATCAAGCAAGATTTCTGGCTCTCACAGACCTGTAACTTCCTCTTGAAGAGGCTCCTCTGTCCTCCAGTCGTTACCTGTATTAATGGCACCTGTTTGAACTTGTTATCAGTATAAAAGACACCTGTCCATAACCTCAAACAGTCACCCTACAAACTCCACTATGGCCAAGACCAAAGAGCTGTCAAAGGACACCAGAAACAAAATTGTAGACCTGCACCAGGCTGGGAAGACTGAATCTGCAATAGGTAAGCAGCTTGGTTTGAAGAAATCAACTGTGGGAGCAATTATTAGGAAATGGAAGACATACAAGACCACTGGTAATCTCCCTTGATCTGGGGCTCCACGCAAGATCTCACCCCGTGGGATCAAAATGATCACAAGAACGGTGAGCAAAAATCCCAGAACCACACAGGGGGACCTAGTGAATGACCTGCAGAGAGCTGGGACCAAAGTAACAAAGCCTACCATCAGTAACACATTACGCCACCAGGGACTCAAATCCTGCAGTGCCAGACGTGTCCCCCTGCTTAAGCCAGTACATGTCCAGGCCCGTCTGAATTTGCTAGAGAGCATTTGGATGATCCAGAAGAAGATTGGGAGAATGTCATATGGTCAGATGAAACCAAAATAGAACTTTTTGGTAAAAACTCAACTCGTCGTGTTTGGAGGACAAAGAATGCTGTGTAGCATCCAAAGAACACCATACCTACTGTGAAGCATGGGGTTGGAAACATCATGCTTTGGGGCTGTTTTTCTGCAAAGGGACCAGGACGACTGATCCGTGTAAAGGGAAGAATGTATGGGGCCATGTATCGTGAGATTTTGAGTGAAAACCTCCTTCCATCAGCAAGGGCATTGAAGATGAAACGTGGCTGGGTCTTTCAGCATGACAATGATCCCAAACACACCACCCGGGCAATGAAGGAGTGGCTTCATATGAAGCATTTCAAGGCCCTGGAGTGGCCTAGCCAGTCCAGATGTCAACCCCATAGAAAATCTTTGGAGGGAGTTGAAAGTCTGTGTTGCCCAGCAACAGCCCCAAAACATCACTGCTCTAGAGGAGATCTGCATGGAGGAATGGGCCAAAATACCAGCAACAGTGTGTGAAAACCTTGTGAAGACTTACAGAAAATGTTTGACCTCTGTCATTGCCAACAAAGGGTATATAACAAAGTATTGAGATAAACTTTTGTTATTGACCAAATACTTATTTTCCACCATAATTTGCAAATAAATTCATTAAAAATCCTACCATGTGATATTCAGGATTTTTTTTCTAATTTTGTCCGTCATAGTTGCATGTACTTTGCCAGGAACCGACAGAGATCTGCGTCGCCAATCAAAGCTGTATACAAGAGATAGAGATAGAATGAGGTCAAGAAGGGAGAGAACGGAGGACCTGTGGGTCGCGAGCGGCGGACACGAGTGGGGAGTCGCAGCTAAGGGGCTAAATTAGACAAATACATCCTGCCACAGTGACCAATCCACAAGAACCTGGTGTTCTGAGGGGGGCGTTGTCATAAGACTGTACAGAAGATATTATTTAAAGTTCTATTGAATGAAGTGTTCTGTCACGAATCTCGCCAAAGATGGTGCCTCTTCCTGTTCGGGCGGTGCTCGGTGGTCGTCGTCGCCGGCCTACTAGCTGCCATCGATTACCTTTCTTTTGTTTCTGTTAGTTTGAGTGGCCCAGGAGTGGGAAGGTGAACGGAAAGGCTCTGGAGCAACGAACCGCCCTTGCTGTCTCTGCAACGAACCCCCCCCCCCCTTGGGTTGTGCCGTGGCGGAGGTCTTTGTGGGCTATACTCTGAGCCTTGTCTCAGGATGGTAAGTTGGTGGTTGAAGATATCCCTCTAGTGGTGTGGGGGCTGTGCTTTGGCAAAGTGGGTGGGGTTATATCCTTCCTGTTTGGCCCTGTCCGGAGGTGTCCTCGGATGGGGCCACAGTGTCTCCTGACCCCTCCTGTCTCAGCCTCCAGTATTTATGCTGCAGTAGTTTATGTGTCGGGGGGCTAGGGTCAGTTTGTTATATCTGGAGTACTTCTCCTGTCCTATTCGGTGTCCTGTGTGAATCTAAGTGTGCGTTCTCTAATTCTCTCCTTCTCTCTTTCTTTCTCTCTCTCGGAGGACCTGAGACCTAGGACCATGCCCCAGGAATACCTGACATGATGACTCCTTGCTGTCCCCAGTCCACCTGACCGTGCTGCTGCTCCAGTTTCAACTGTTCTGCCTTATTATTATTCGACCATGCTGGTCATTTATGAACATTTGAACATCTTGGCCATGTTCTGTTATAATATCCACCCGGCACAGCCAGAAGAGGACTGGCCACCCCACATAGCCTGGTTCCTCTCTAGGTTTCTTCCTAGGTTTTGGCCTTTCTAGGGAGTTTTTCCTAGCCACCGTGCTTCTACACCTGCATTGCTTGCTGTTTGGGGTTTTAGGCTGGGTTTCTGTACAGCACTTTGAGTTATCAGCTGATGTACGAAGGGCTATATAAATACATTTGATTTGATTTTGATTTGGTCTAATTGGTTACACCTGTTTTGAGTTAAGTTTTGTTTGTAGGCTATTTAAGGGCTCTAGGCCCGCTGGCTATTGTGCGGGCTAGTTCTCTGTTCATGGTGTTGGATTATTTTGTGGTCTCTATTTTTCCAGACAGTTTTCGTCCTGTTTGTTTGGACGGGTTGTTTCATGCGCCCATGTGTTTTGCATGTCCGTTTTCATTGTCCACGTTCGGAACTAACCTGCTCTCTACGCCTGACTCCTCCACCCACTATTCCTAGAAGCCATAACAGAAGCCCGCACCATAAGAATGGAGTCAGCAGAAGCAGCGACCACCCCTCTCCCAACTATGGAGGAGCGCGTCCATCATCATACAGCTGTCCTGCATCGGATCGGTTCAGCTATGGACCAGATGATGGAGAGGATGGAGCGATGGGAGAGGAGTGGTTTCCCGACATCCACCACCAGCTCCCCCACAGACGACGCAACCCACTCCACCAACGTCATCGTCTGGGTCCAGCACATTGCGTCTCACCCCCCCGAGGGAGTATGATGGAGCGGCGGCTGGGTGCCAGGGATTTTTGCTCCAGCTCGAGCTCTACCTGGCTACCGTGCATCCGACTCCCTCGGGTGAGGAAAGTGTGAGCCTCCTCGTCTCCTGTTTTGTCGGGTAGGGCCCTGGACTGGGCCAACGCTGTCTGGAACAGCCCAGACTCGGCTCTGGACCACTACCCGGAGTTCACCCGCCGTTTTCGAGCTGTGAGCGACTGTTCCACCTCAGACAGGAGACGAGGAGAGCGCAGGACTTCGCTTTAGAGTTCCGGACCCTGGCTGCTGGTGCGGGGTGGAATGACAGGGCCCTTATGGACCATTACCGATGCAGCCTCCGGGAGGATGTCCGCCGGGAGCTAGCCTGTCGGGACACCACACTCTCCCTCGATGAACTTATAGACATGTCGATCCGACTGGACAACCTGCTAGCTGCCCGCGGGCGTTCAGAGGGGGTCCTGTCAATTCCACCTCCCAGCCCTCCCGCTCCAACTCCGATGGAGTTGGGAGGAGCTGCATCTAGGGGGACCAGAGGAGGAGGCTCCTCCTGCGCCTACTGTGGCCGGAGAGGACACACTTCAGACCGGTGCTGGAGGAGTCCCTCTGGGAGTCGAGATGGCAGGCGGAACTCTTCTCGGCCATCCCAGGTGAGTAGGCACAAAACTCGCCAAGAGCTCCCTGTTGGTCACATGTTTTTGTTTATTTTTTTCCCTGCATTTTTTCCCTCTCTTCAGCATAAGGCGCTAGTTGATTCAGGCGCAGCTGGGAGTTTTATGGATTGCGGACTCGCCCGTAAGTTGGGTATTCCGTTGGTGGAGATAGACTCACCTTTCCCCGTGCACTCCTTAGATAGCCGACCGTTAGGGTCAGGGCTGGTCAGGGAGGCCACGATTCTGCTGGACATGGTAACGCAGGGGGATCATAGGGAGCAGATCAGTTTCTACCTTATTGATTCACCTGGGTTTCCAGTGGTGTTAGGGGTTCCCTGGCTAGCTATTCACAATCCCCTCATTTCCTGGAGACAGGGGGCTCTTCAGGGGTGGTCAGACGAGTGTTCAGGTAGGTGTATAGGAGTTTCCATCGGTGCCACGACGGTGGAGAGTCCAGACCAGGTTTCCACCGTGCGCATTCCCCCAGAATAGGCTGATTTGGCTGTCGCTTTTAGTAAGAAAAAGGCGACCAAATTACCACCCCCATCGACGGTGGGATTGCGTGATAAACTTCCAGGAGAACGCTGCACTTCCCAGGAGTCACGTGTGCCCATTGTCACAGGAGGAGATGTCACGGAAGCTCTGAGACAGGGGTACATTCGGCCCTCCATGTCACCCGTCTCCTCGAGTTAATTTTTTGTGAGGAAAAATGAGGGAGGACTGCGTCCGTGCATTGATTATTGAGGTCTCAATTAGATCACAGTGGGATTTAGTTATCCGCTACCTCTCATCGCTACGGCGGTGGAATCATTCCACGGAGCGTGTTTCTTCACAAAACTGGACCTCACGATCGCGTGTAATCTGTTGCATATTCGGGGAGGAGACGAGTGGAAAACCGCGTTTAGTACCACATCAGGTCACTATGAGTACCTCGTCATGCCGTATGGGTTGAAGAATGCTCCAGCCGTCTTCCAATCCTTTGTAGATGAGATTCTAAAGGACTTGCACGGGCAGGGTGTGGTAGTATATATTGATGACATCTTGATCTATTCTGCCACACGCACCGTGCATGTCTCCCTGGTGCGCAAGGTCCTTGGGCGACTGCTGGAGCATGACCTATACGTCAAGGCTGAGAAATGTGTGTTCTCCAAACAAGCCATTTCCTTCCTGGGTTATCGCATTTCCACCTCGGGGGTGTTGATGGAGTGTGACTGCGTTAACGCCGTGCATAATCGGCCGAGGCTGAAGGCGCTGTTTACTGAAGCTCCCGTGTTGGCGCATCCGGACCCTTCGTTAGCATTCATAGTGGAGGTGGATGCGTCCGAGGCTGGGGTTGGAGCCGTGCTGTCACAGCACTCGGGCACTCCACCGAAGCTCCGTCCCTGCGCTTTCTTTTCTAAGAAGCTGGGTCCGGCGGAGCGGAACTATGATGTGGGGGACCGGGAGTTACTAGCTATGGTAAAAGCCCTGAAGGTGTGGAGACACTGGCTTGAGGGGGCTAAACACCCTTTCCTCATCTGGCCTCACCACCGCAATTTGGAGTATATTCGAGCTGTGAGGAGACTGAATCCATGTCAGGCTAGGTGGGCCATGTTCTTTACTCGCTTTAGATTTACGATCTCTTATAGACCAGGTTCCCATAACACTAAGGCCGACGCGCTGTCTCGTCTCTATGACACCGAGGACCGGTCCATCGATCCTACTCCCATCCTTCCAGCCTCTTGGCTGGTGGCCCCAGTGGTATGGGAGGTGGACGCGGACATCGAGCGGGCGTTGAGGGTTGAACCTGCGCCTTCACAGTGTCCGACCGGTCGTAGGTACGTGCCGCTTGGTGTCCGTGATCAATTGATTCGGTGGGCTCACACACTACCTTCTTCGGGTCATCCGGGGATTGCGAGGACAGTGGGGGTCTTAGGGGGAAATACTGGTGGCCCACCTTAGCTAAGGACGTGAAGCTCTATGTCTCCTCCTGTTCGGTATGCGCTCAGAGTAAGGCTCCTAGGCATCTGCCTAGAGGGAAGTTACAACCCCTCCCGGTTCCACAACGGCCATGGTCCCATCTCTCGGTAGATTTTCTTACTGATCTTCCCCCATCTCAGGGGAACACTACCGTTCTGGTCGTTGTGGATCGGTTCTCTAAGTCCTGCCGTCTCCTCCCATTGCCTGGTCTCCCTACGGCCCTACAGACTGCAGAGGCGCTATTTACCCACGTCTTCCGGCACTACGGGGTTCCGGAGGACATCGTATCTGATCGAGGTCCCCAGTTCACGTCCCGGGTTTGGAGGGCGTTTATGGAGCGTCGGGGTCTCGGTCAGCCTTACCTTTGGTTATCACCCCGAGAGTAATGGGCAGGTGGAGAGAGTAAACCAGGAGGTGGGTAAGTTTCTAAGGTCCTATTGCCAGGACCGGCCAGGAGAATGGGTGAGGTATGTCCCGTGGGCAGAGTTGGCCCAGAACTCACTCCGTCACTCATCCACGAACATGTCGCCATTCGAATGCGTACTGGGCTACCAGCCGGTCCTGGCTCCGTGGCATCCGAGTCAGACCGAAGCTCCTACGGTGGAGGAGTGGGTACAGCGCTCTAGAGAGACCTGGCGGGCAGTCCAGGACTCTCTCAGGCAGGCCAGTGAACGACAGAAAAAGAGAGCTGACCGCCACCGCAGTGAGGCCCCTGTGTTCGCACCAGGGGACAGGGTCTGGCTCTCGACCCGAAACCTGCCCCTCCGCCTGCCCTGCCGGAAGCTGGGGCCACAGTGTGTGAGGCCATTCAAAGTCCTGAGGAGGATAAACGAGGTGTGTTGTAGATTGCAACTTCCCTCTTACTATCGCATTAACCCCTCGTTTCATGTGTCTCTCCTCAGGCCGGTGGTGGCTGGTCCCCTACAAGAAGGTGAGGTACCAGAGGTCCCTCCGCCCCTTCTGGACATTGAGGGGTCCCCGGCATACACAGTACGAGCTATTCTGGACTCCAGACGCCGGGTGAGGGGCCTGCAGTACCTCGTGGACTGGGAGGGGTACGGTCCGGAGGAGAGGTGCTGGGTACCGGGGAGGGACATTTTAGATCCTTCCCTCTTGAGGGATTTCCAACGCCTCCACCCGGATCGCCCTGCGCCTCACCCTCCGAGTCGCCTTCGAGGCCAGGGTCGGCGCGCTGCGGGAGCCGCGCTTCAGGGGGGGGTACTGCCACGAATCTCTTTGAAGATGGTGCCTCTTCCTGTTCGGGCGGCGCTCGGCGGTCGTCGTCCCCGGCCTACTAGCTGCCATCGATTCCCTTTCTTTTGTTTCTGTTAGTTTGGTCTAATTGGTTACACCTGTTTTGAGTTAAGTTTTGTTTGTAGGCTACTTAAGGGCACTAGGCCCGCTGGCTATTGTGCGGGCTTGTTCTCTGTTCATGGTGTTGTATTGTTTTGTGGTCTCTATTTTTCCGGACAGTTTTCGTCCTGTTTGTTTTGACGGGTTATTTCATGCACCCTTGTGTTTGGCATGTCCGTTTTCATTGTCTTTGGAATAAAGATCCACGTTCGGAACAAACCTGCTCTCTGCGCCTGACTCCTCCACCCACTATTCCTAGAAGCCGTAACAAGTTCTTATTTTTGACAGATCCTACTGTGTTCTGGTAAAAGAATGGCCACTTGATGGATGGATGTTTCTTATGGTACTGACCTGATTTAAATAAGGGTTATTATGTTCTATTTTGAAAAGTGAAACTTAAGATTTTATCTGAAAAGGTTGAAACAAGGGAAAGGTTGAACAATTTAACAAAGGTTTACAAAAAATAACACTGAAACAATATTGATTATTGAACTGATTAAGGTTTTGTTTTGAAACAAAGGGAAAGGAATTCTATTTGAGGGATAGGCATATTGGACTGTTACTGGTACTGGTTTACCATATTCTATTGGTACAATGAGTTACTAAAAATAATAGTGTTTTTTTATTTTTTATTATTAGATAGGGACATTATCATAATTTAGATATGGCCAAATAAACTAAATTGAAAAAAAAATATGAATACAATTTCGGGTATCGTTTGGGTTATGGGAGGATGTACAATATTCTAAGGATTACACTACACACACTCTTGCAGTGCCGGCAAGCTTCCCTTGTCCCGTTACATAGGCTACACCTACAGTCAGACTGTTATAAGGAGGGTATGTGTGGTCTTTCGATGATCATTTCGGTCATGACCCGATGTCTCATTCCCAGCTCCCTTCGCTTTCTATTTTTCCCTCTCCCCCTTTTCTCCCTCCATCCTTCTCTCTCCCAGTGTGAAGGCTGTGTATAATGAGCTCCTTAACACACTCTCATGGCCATCAATGACCAGGACAAACTGCGCTGGTAGAAGAACACCCACAGATCAGGCATGACCACTAATGGAAGTTAATGGGGCCTAATGGAGTGTACTGTAATATGGGACGATGTAGACTTCAGCCTCTTTGTTATTGTCAGAGTTAGTCTAATGGAGTGAACAGTGTTACAAGCTAATGTAGCAGAATATATAACAGTCTTATTAGGTACTGCTGGAGGGTAATATACTGGACAGGTCTAATGTCTAATGAAACCTCTCTTTCAGGAGTGGGCACCATAGAAGAAAAGCAAAAAAGGGAGGAAAGAAAAAGAGGTAGTGGCCCAGCAACGCACAATAGAGGTGAGCATGTCTCCATCTGTCTTTTTGACCTCATGCTACAGTACTACTCTATCTCAGTGATGCTAAAGGCCTTTCCAGACTGTACGCCGGATTCAATATTTTACGATTATCACATGTCACACTGTGAGATGTTACCCAATTAAAATCGTGATATCATCTTGGCCAGATTGTAGGATTTGCTTCAGTTCTGTTATCACATTTTGCGATCGGCCTGCGATTCTACATGAGCCGACGTGGGCTACATCCACTGCAGTGGTGTATTTGATCAGTGCTTGAGAGAGGCTATACTCCTGTTGTAAAGATTAAACATGTGCTTAATATTAGGAAAGTTGAGAAATAAATATAGTAGGTCCAGCCTATAGAAAGTTGACGGGATCCTCCTGTATTTAGTAGAGGCCATCACTCTATTTTCTCGTGAAATTGCATAGCCTATAGAAATGTTGCGCAACAGGAGCTCATGGGCTCTCATTAAGTGTTTGATTAGATTTTCAAACACATTTTCATTGACATCAGTGATTAGAGGGACAATAGAGTGCTGAGTACCAGGCAGTAAGCAAGTATGGTAGGCTACTAATGACCATCAGCAGCATCAGAGCTTGGAGAAGCCTAATTACCGTGACTAAACGGCCACATGGAATTTGACAGGCATCATGACTCATGACCGTCCGTGTTGCAGTAACATGGTCACCGCAACAGCCCTAGTCAAATGCCACTACTTCACAGGAGATTTCCCAAAGATTGGAAAGCAGCTGCGGTCATCCCCCTCTTCGAAGGGGGACACACTCTTGACCCAAACTGTTACAGGTCTATATCTATCCTACCCTGACTTTCTAAGGTCTTTGAAAGCCAAGTCAACAAACAGATTACCGACCATTTCGAATCTCACCATACCTTCTCTGCTATGCAATCTGGTTTCAGAGCTGGTCATGGGTGCACCTCAGCCACGCTCAAGGTCCTAAACGATATCTTAACCGCCATTGATAAGAAACATTACTGTGCAGCCGTATTCATTGATCTGGCCAAGGCTTTCAACTCTGTCAATCACCACATCCTCATCGGCAGACTCGACAGCCTTGGTATCTCAAATTATTGCCTCGCCTGGTTCACCAACTGCTTCTCTGATAGAGTTCAGTGTGTCAAATCGGAGGGTCTGCTGTCCGGTCCTCTGGCAGTCTCTATGGGGGTGTCACATGGTTTAATTCTCGGGCCGACTCTTTTCTATGTATATATCAATGATGTTGCTCTTGCTGCGGGCGATTCCCTGATCCACCTCTACACAGACAACACCATTCTGAATACCTATGGCCCTCTCTTGGACACTGTGCTATCTAACCTCCAAACGAGCTCCAATGCCATACAACACTCCTTCTGTGGCCTCCAACTGCTCTTAAACGCTAGTAAAACCAAATGCATGCTTTTCAACCGTTCGCTGCTTGCACCCGCACGCCTGACTGTCATCAGCACCCTGGATGGTTCCGACCTAGAATATGTGGACATCTATAAGTTACCTAGAATATGTGGACATCTATAAGTACCTTGGTGTCTGGCTAGACTGTAAACTCTCCTTCCAGACTTATATCAAACATCTCCAATCTAAAATCAAATCCAGAGTCGGCTTTCTATTTCAAAGCCTCGTTCACTCACGCCGCCAAACTTACCCTAGTAAAACTGACTATCCTACCGATACTCGACTTTGGCGATGTCATCTACAAAATAGCTTCCAACACTCTACTCAGCAAACTGGATGCAGTTTATCACAGTGCCATCCATTTTGTTACTAAAGCACCTTATACCACCACCACTGCGACCTGTATGCTCTAGTCGGCTGTCCCTCGCTACATATTCGTCGCTAGACCCACTGGCTCCAGGTCATCTACAAGTCCATGCTAGGTAAAGCTCCGCCTTGTCTAAGTTCACTGGTCACGATGGCAACACCCACCCGTAGCACGCGCTCCAGCGGGTGTATCTCACTGATTATCCCTAAAGCCAATACCTCATTTGGCCGCCTTTCCTTCCAGTTCTCTGCTGCCTGTGACTGGAACGAATTGCAAAAATCGCTGAAGTTGGAGACTTTTATCTCCCTCACCAACTTTAAACATCTGCTATCTGAGCAGCTAACCGATCGCTGCAGCTGTACATAGTCCATCGGTAAATAGCTCACCCAATTTACCTACCTCATCCCCATACTGTTTTTAGTTATTTACTTTTCTGCTCTTTTGCACACCAGTATTTCTACCTGCACATGACCATCTGATCATTTATCACTCCAGTGTTAATCTGCAAAATTTTAATTATTCGCCTACCTCCTCATGCCTTTTGCACACAATGTATATAGACTCTCTTTTTTTTCTACTGTGTTATTGACTTGTTTATTGTTTCTTCCATGTGTAACTCTGTGTTGTTGTTTGTTCACACTGCTATGCCTTATCTTGGCCAGGTCGCAGTTGTAAATGAGAACTTGTTCTCAACTAGCCTAACTTGTTAAATAAAGGTGAATTAAAAAATAAAAACACTGATTGGATAATATTGTCTTTCAATTTTATACATACATTAAATTGCTACACTACCTTTCCAGGTTGGTTATTGGAATAATACACAAACGAATGTGTTTTAACCAATGAGACATAGTTTAACTTTTCAGCGTTAACTTAGAGATAGCAACTCTTTCAGGTGAATTAAGGTTTCAGGTTAATTAAAATTCCCCAATAGCCTATACAGGTTATATTTATCATTACAATCGATTTAATCAATTAAATCTGTTTTGGCAAGTTCAGTAATAACCAACTCACATTACTGACCCAGTCTTGATGATTCATTGACGTTTACAAACGTGAGTTAAATCGTGTTTGCAGCCTCCAACTCAAAAACCCAAACATTACGTACATTGAAATAACTGATAATCATAACAATGAGCAATCCATCAAATGGGTTTCCACCCATTTCCCCTCTAATCATTGGACCATCACCCACTGAAAGGTTGATCGCTGACCTCAGCAACGATGCAAATCCTAACTATGCCGAGGGGCTGGAAATGTTAGATTTCGATGCCATAAGCGAGAAAAATGCAGACATTGCGACAGATGCTCTTCAAAATAGACCATCAGGCGGAGGCCTGGTAATTAGCCCTCAACTATGCCCACCAGCAGAGATGGACAGTGCACCAGTACCTCAGTGCCCAGCAGAGGCACGAGCAGGAAGATGGGGAGTTCAAGGCACAGGTGGAGAGAACCAGGGAGCTGGCATCGAACGCCGAAAAGGATAAGCTACTGCTAGCCGAGGAACTGTGTGTGAGGACAGATGAATTGGAAGATCTGTCTAACACTTATAACAAAGAACGTGAACAAACTCTTGACCAGGTCCGTATTCTAAAGGAATAACTTGTTTTAGCTAAAACTAAATATGATGAAGAAAATGCAAAACTAGATTAATCTAACGAGCTAGCTAGAAACCGGGGTGAGGAACTTGATGCCCTGCAAGCGGTTGTGAATGAAACCACTCAAAGCAATAATGCTCTATTCCAAAAGCTGCAGACCGAAAACGATCAGTTAATGAACACAATGACCAAGTTGGAGGACAAAACAGCAGAACTCATTGAAGTCGCTGATTTAATGAAGGATGAGAAAGACCAGGCGAGAAAGTTGGAAAAGGTGACCTCTACACAAAAGGAGGACATCATATCACTGCATCTCTCACTCCACACTTGAGACCTCTCACTGCAAACCATGATAGATAAATATGAGGCCGAGGGGAGCAAGGGTGACACCTACGTGTCTAAAATAAACACCCTCAACTCCCAGGTGGACTCTGCGATGCAGCAGAACACCACCCTTAGGTATCATCTGGAGGAACTCCAGAACAGTCACGCGCTATTGCAGGACAACCAAACCAAGCAACTTAGCTCAGGAGATTTCAGCCTCTTTCTCTTGGCCATTCGGCCCACAGTGAATTGGGGCATCCTCGCCAACACAACCACAGCATGACTTTTCCTCTTGGCCTTTCGGCCCACAATTTCCCACGGGAGAGTGCAGATGCTCCCCGCGCACTTGGCGGGGATCACCTTGACAAAATCGTCAAAAACTTGCGCCTCTTTGACCCCATTCCGGAAAAGCCAAACAACACTGAGACATTCTTAGAAGACATAGAGGACGCCTTGGATGGCTACCCAAATGCAGACAGGCTCTACCTTTTGAAGCGAACGTCCAACAGACACGTGACAAGGTTCATCCGTCTATAAGAGCAACACGTGCAAAACGACTATGGTAAACTTGCCACTGTTTTGAAAATAGAATTCAGTGGTTCTGCGACTCACAAACACGATAACTTATTAGAACTTATTAGAAGGTGCTGCATCGGGGACATTTGAGGTAAAAGATGCCGATCAAAGGGGGTGGCTACCAAGTAACCACCACCCCGACAACCACTGCCGTAACAATAGCCACGATGAGCGTCCCCAATCTAACAGGTCCCGCAGAGATCAACCTAGCCGACATTTCCCTGCACCTAACTCTCACAAAGGGTCAGGACCTAAGGGTAACAAGCGTAACAAGGGCAACAAAGTGTTCAACAATGATCTAAACGCTAACTGAAATGATCTAGAAGCTCTGATAAGAGATGTCCTGCATCGTAAGACATCTGAGAAGGAGAACAAGGATAAGTCATCATGACTAGGCGTAAAATCATTGGAAACCAAGTCCGCCGAAACTCATGCAATTCGAGAGGATGCAAACATTTCCATTACCCCCGCCCCCACTCAAATCCCTGTCCAGGAATCGCTCGTTCTAGACACAAGCACGCAGGTTTTGTCTACAGACTTGGAAACGGATGTGGAGATGCACAAGATAAGCAGCTTTGCAACAGATGATTCCTCTCCCATTCCAATAGAGGACCCACTGGGTCACGTAGGTGACTTATCTGTCTTGGAAATCGACACAGATTACATACCACTCCGTTCTCCCAACCCACTCCATTTTGTTGGGGATATGATGAGAAAAACCAACTCGAACAGGCCATACCTTAGAACAGTCCTGGAGGACTGTTTGACCTGTCACACTCTGATAGATTCAGGATCGACAATTTCCCTCATATTCGAAACCTTGCTGGATGAACTAAAAAGGGCAGTGGACCCTGAAAAACGTTGGTTAAAAACGGAACATTGCGATACAAATCTTCGAGGCTTCACTCAAGCTACCTCGCCCCTAACCAAACGTCTCCTACTTAAACTCAACTTCGAAAGCGTGTCATTGATCCACCCCGTGTATGTGACTAGCATCGAAATTGAAAGGATGCAGATTGGAATCTATTTAATTGACCGTTTGGTACCACTAATGGATTGGAAAACCAATCAAATCTGGTCACAATACCTATGCCAACTCCATTGACTTCACCGCACTCTTCCAAGGCTACCTGCTATACAATGTGCAATGACGTGGGTTCGACGTCAGCATCTGACGCAAAACCGGTGAACTTGTCCATGAGCCCGCCATTGGTGGCAAATGACAAGGTGAGTTCAACTCGGAACTTAACCGAACATGAGGTTTTCCTGTGTGGCTTGGGTGACTCACCAGCCGACACTTACCGCCCTCCTCTGATAGGGGGCGTGTGCCTAAACTGCACTATGGTTGAGGATGCCAGACTGGCAACCTGGTCAGAAAAATTCGCAATCAGCTTGGAAATGTTCAACGAAATTTCGAAAACGGCTAACTGCCATCCCCTTGTGGCGAAAACGTTTAGATTTCCACTGGGAACGACTCCCCAGACGACGCTCACCGCAATAGAGGTGTGTGCGCTATCGATCCGCATTGGAACCAAGGAAGTATCTCACTACCTACTGGTTGTCGCGGACCTCCCACATACAGTCTATGTGGGAGCGGACATTTTGGTAAGATTGGGTGTGAAACTCAATACCATACACCAAGTTCTTAGGTCTTTGGCGCAGCCAAACCAACATGCCTTGTCTTTCGACCCGGTGCGAATGGCATCCGGGCAGACTATTCCTGAAGCTTGCAAGGTGATAACTGAGTCCGCTATGTTGATTCCGGAAAGAACCACAGAGGTTTCTGTAAGACTGAACCTGGCGTCCGGATACCGGATGGAAGGCAACACTGCATTCTTCCAACCCTCTCCGCAACTATTCGACTTGGGGCTAACTATCAATGGCAACACGCTGTTGGAACTAACCGCTAGATCCACTTACCTCCTGGTACAAAATTTGACTCAAGCGGATATTTCCATTTCTCGGAACACTCAGCTAGGAACATTGATCGATTACTCCTTCCATGATTTTGAACTGGTTGTTCCCGTGATTGGGCCTCTTCCGTCCTCCCTAGACCAAAATTGAGGGGGAGGTACGCTGTTTACTTGTCAGTCAAAAGCAATCGCACTAACTCCCATATTGCCACTTGACGACACATCAACGTTCAGGCTGGATGTTGATTCTGACAGCAACCTGTTAATATAATCCATCATCACGGAGGATGATATCACGTCTCCTCCTGCATGCGAAGTACACTCTTGTGAGGTAACAACTGATGACTCTCACAAAAGTGACATGCCATCACCACCCGATGAAGAATTGTGCAAGAGCACCGAACCATATCCTGGTTTCCATGCACAGGTAATACAACTAATGTTGAAGGCTGATGCTCTTGTCAATGACACTGAACGCCATCAGTTGAGAGAATTATTTAAAAAACACTGGTCAACAGACTCACTGGATTGCAGGTGTCGTGACGTTGTATTAGTTAATGTGACGACTGATGCTCATCGAATGATTACAAGTTTCTAAGTGCGTGATTAACTGGATCAAGCAATTATTAACTCATTAACCTGGGGCACCATGGGAAAACTAGTTTTTATTGAGTTTCTATTTCCCAAATTAACTCAAAGAATATCAGAATATTGATTTCACAACAGCCGCTAATTAACCAGTTTCCTCTACCAATCTCGTTCTGAACGTCGTATAGCCCGTGAATCTGCACGGACCCGGGTCTCACTAATGAATTCGTACCACACCAATCTTAGTTGAATATTTCTTTACTAAAAAAGCTAAAATGATTATAAAAGATACACATACACAAAACACATTATAGGCTAATACAACTTCACGACACTTTTCACTCTGGCCTGTTGCATGGCAGTGTATGGAGACTGTATGTTTTGTGGGTCAATGAAATAATGCCATGAAGGTTTGAAGGCAATATTCGGCTCCTGGTTGTTTGTGAAATGCCAGACAGATCCGCAATCTCCCGTTGGAATGTTCCAGTGGCCAAAAGTCCCAGGGTGGAGTGGAATTGGGCATGCACTGGGATGGCATTGATGCATTTTGTCTCCCTTTTTAATACTGGAGAGAGTTGGTTGCTGAGATACAATAAAATATGCCTTGGAAAACAAAATCTACTGGTAAGCTAAGCATCACTCTCAGCAAAAACAATCTGCACGCTCCCTGTGTAATGCAGCTTGTGCCAGATTCTCCAGCAATGCAAGATTTTCCATTTTGGACAAGTCACAATGCCTCAGTGTTGCATTTTATATTATTGAACTGGTTTAACTAAATTGCCTCCAACTTTACTCTTACTCTTTCTAATTTGCTTTATTATTTAATTAGGCTTAAAAGGTTTCATGTTTATGAATTAGATAGCACCCTGAGAAAACTATTAGTAGTTTAAGTGTCTATAAAATAAATACATTAATAAACTATTAAATATAATTTTATTAGCAGTTTGACTTCAGAGGTGTGCTTCAATTTACGCACATTCTCAAGTATAAGTACAAATTGATAAATCCCACACATTCTCAAGTATAAGTACAAATTGATAAATCCCACACTTTGCTTAGAAATGATCGCACGCATGGTTTATGAACATTTCTGTTCGTACACAACATTGATAAATGAGGGCCCTGGACTTCCTGACGTGCCGCCCCCAGGTGATGAAGCTAGGAAACAACACCTCCACTTCCCTGATCCTCAACACAGGGGCCCCACAAGGGTGCGTGCTCAGCCCCCTCCAGGACACATATAGCACCCTATGTCACAGGAAGGCCAAAAAGATCATCAAGAACATCAACCACCCGAGCCACTGCCTGTTCACCCCTCTATCATCCAGAAAAAGAGGTCAGTACAGGTGTATCAAAGCTGGGACGAGAGACTGAAAAACAGCTTCTATCTCAAGGCCATCAGACTGTTAAATAGGCATCAGTAGCACCTTCGAGGCTGCTGCCCTACATACAGTGCCTTGCGAAAGTATTCGGCCCCCTTGAACTTTGCGACCTTTTGCCACATTTCAGGCTTCAAACATAAAGATATAAAACTGTATTTTTTGTGAAGAATCAACAACAAGTGGGACACAATCATGAAGTGGAACGACATTTATTGGATATTTCAAACTTTTTTAACAAATCAAAAACTGAAAAATTGGGCGTGCAAAATGATTCAGCCCCTTTACTTTCAGTGCAGCAAACTCTCTCCAGAAGTTCAGTGAGGATCTCTGAATGATCCAATGTTGACCTAAATGACTAATGATGATAAATACAATCCACCTGTGTGTAATCAAGTCTCCGTATAAATGCACCTGCACTGTGATAGTCTCAGAGGTCCGTTAAAAGCGCAGAGAGCATCATGAAGAACAAGGAACACAGCAGGCAGGTCCGAGATACTGTTGTGAAGAAGTTTAAAGTCGTATTTGGATACAAAAAGATTTCCCAAGCTTTAAACATCCCAAGGAGCACTGTGCAAGCGATAATATTGAAATGGAAGGAGTATCAGACCACTGCAAATCTACCAAGACCTGGCCGTCCCTCTAAACTTTCAGCTCATACAAGGAGAAGACTGATCAGAGATGCAGCCAAGAGGCCCATGATCACTCTGGATGAACTGCAGAGATCTACAGCTGAGGTGGGAGACTCTGTCCATAGGACAACAATCAGTCGTATATTGCACAAATCTGGCCTTTATGGAAGAGTGGCAAGAAGAAAGCCATGTCTTAAAGATATCCATAAAAAGTGTCGGTTAAAGTTTGCCACAAGCCACCTGGGAGACACACCAAACATGTGGAAGAAGGTGCTCTGGTCAGATGAAACCAAAATTGAACTTTTTGGCAACAATGCAAAACGTTATGTTTGGCGTAAAAGCAACACACCATCCCCACTGTCAAACATGGTGGTGGCAGCATCATGGTTTGGGCCTGCTTTTCTTCAGCAGGGACAGGGAAGATGGTTAAAATTGATGGGAAGATGGATGGAGCCAAATACAGGACCATTCTGGAAGAAAACCTGATGGAGTCTGCAAAAGACCTGAGACTGGGACGGAGATTTGTCTTCCAACAAGACAATGATCCAAAACATAAAGCAAAATCTACAATGGAATGGTTCAAAAATAAATATATCCAGGTGTTAGAATGGCCAAGTCAAAGTCCAGACCTGAATCCAATCGAGAATCTGTGGCAAGAACTGAAAACTGCTGTTCACAAATGCTCTCCATATCCAACCTCACTGAGCTCGAGCTGTTTTGCAAGGAGGAATGGGAAAAAATTTCAGTCTCTCGATGTGCAAAACTGATAGACATACCCCAAGCGACTTACAGCTGTAATCGCAGCAAAAGGTGGCGCTACAAAGTATTAACTTAAGGGGGCTGAATAATTTTGCACGCCCAATTTTTCAGTTTTTGATTTGTTAAAGTTTGAAATATCCAATAAATGTCGTTCCACTTCATGATTGTGTCCCACTTGTTGTTGATTCTTCACAAAAAATACAGTTTTATATCTTTATGTTTGAAGCCTGAAATGTGGCAAAAGGTCACAAAGTTCAAGGGGGCCGAATGCTTTCACAAGGCACTGTATATAGACTTGAAATCACTGGCCACTTTAAAAATTGAATACTGGTCACTTTAATGATGTTTGCATATTTTGCATTTACTCATCTCATGTATATACTATTTTCTATTCTATTCTATTCTACTGTATCTTAGTCTATGTCGCTCTGACATTGCTCGTCCAAATATTGATGTACCCTTAATGTGTATATTCTTTTGTGTATTGTTGTGAAATTGTTAGACATTACTGCACTGTTGGAGCTAGAAACACAAGCATTTTGCTAACATTTGCTAAACACATGTACAGTATGTGACAAATAAACTTTGATTTGATTTGAAAATGAATATGTGAGCTGAGGTAGGGGGGTGATTGTCTGAAGAACCACTTTGTATACAAAAAGTAGCCAATGCTGTGCCCTTCTGACTCCCAGACAACAGAGCTATACAAAATGCAGTGATATGTACATTTGGGCAATATACAATATATAATGTATACCAGGGTATTTGGAAAAAGCCTCAAGAAGGTTTATCAATACCGTCAATAACCTTAACTATTTCTTTGAAGTTTTTTTTTTAAAAATAAAATATGAATATTTGTAGCAACTTTTTAAGTAAATACCTGCAGTCATCTTCTGTAATACGTTGGGATACCTGCGACTTTATATTTAATTATGAAGTTTACCGGTTGTCCCCAAAACAAACCTGTTTTGTTTGTTTACAAGCACACAATGTGGGTCACTCACTGTTGTGCAGCATGCACAATTACAGTATGGAATTCACAACTAAATGAATGTCCGCTAGATGCCATTAATGTTAAGTTAACTGTCTAAAATGTTCTAAATACTCTGCAGTTGTGCATTTGGTTTTCTAATTTAGTAGCTAGTTAGCTACAGTATCTAGCTAAATGGTTAGCTTCTTCCAAAATCAAGCATTCGCTTGGTAACAGCAGAGAATTCCCTCCTGGGTCAAGAGCTTTGCTGGCTAATGTTATTTTTTATGCGTGCAGCAAACTGCTAGCAGCATTTTTGAGTTACTTGTATTACTTGCATAGTTTAGATCAGACACTGTATAAAATGTTCGCAATGCAATTTTTAGCATGTAGTATGTATACTGAACAAAAATATAAATGCAACATGTAAAGTGTTGTTCCAAAATGTCATTAGCTGAAATAAAAGATCCCCAAAAGTTTCCTCACTCACAAAAAGCTTATTTCTCTCAAATGTTGTTCACAAATTTGTTTACATCACAGTTAGTGAACATTTCTCCTTTGCCAAGATAATCCATCCACCTGACAAGGGGGTGGCATATCAAGATACTTGATACAAGGTGCAAGTATCAAGGTGCACCTGTGTAACATGACCCTTACACAGGTACACCTTGTGCTGGGGACAATAAAAGGCCACTCCAAAATGTGCAGTTTTCTCACACAACACAATTCCACAGATGTCTCAAGTTTTGACGGAGTAATTGGCATGCTGACTACAGGGATGTCCACCAGAGCTGTTTCCAGAGAACTGAATGTTCCTTTCTCTACCGTAAGCTGCCTCTAATGTAATTTTAGAGAATTTGGCAGTACGTCCAACCGGCAGACCACATGTACCCACGCCAGCCCAGGACCTCCATATCCGACTTCTTCACCTGCGGGATGGTTTGAGACCAGACACCCGGACAGCTGTGGGCACAACGAACAATTTCTGCACAAACTGTCAGAAATGTCTCAGGGAAGCTCATCTGAATGATCGTCATCCTCACTAGGGTCTTGATCTGACTGCAGGTCGGTGCCGTAACTGACTTCATTGGGCAAATGCTCACCTTTGATGGCCACTGGCATGCTGAAAAAGCGTGCTCTTCACACTTGAATCCCAGTTTCAACTGTAACAGGCAGATGGTGTCGTGTCGTGGGAAAGCGGTTTGCTGATGTCAACGTTGTGAAAAGAGTGGCCCATGGTGGCGGTATGGTTATGGTATAGACAGGCGTAAGCTACGGACAACAAACACAATTGCATTTTATTGATGGCAATTTGAACGCACAGAGATACCGAAACGAGATCCTGAGGCCCATTGTCGTGCCATTCTTCCGCCGCCATCATCTCATATGTGACCGACCTCCTATATTCGGTCTTAGGTTTTTTACATTGGATAAAAGCAAAGACACAGAGCTACAACGTGGTATATCATACACTGCATTTGAGGAACAATGCGAAAGTAATTCTGCTTTGAAAATTGATTCACTTGAAACCACACTTTGGAGAAAATGGCCTATGTGAGCATATCAGAATCGGACGATATTAGCTAAAAATGGCAACATCGGCATCGGCCCGATGTCTAGTTTAACGCCGATATGCAAAACCGATGTCAAAGCTGAAGTGCATACATATATAACGCAAGCAGATGACGTAATGACGCTACAAAAAATACAGCGCTACACAGAACAAATGCAGAAAAATACTAAGCACACACTTCCAACAACTAAACAAGTTCAAGTCCAGTCATTTGAAAGAGTAACATTTCAGCAAGACAACTCGAAGGTGAAATCCATTAAGGGCAAGACAATGGAATTCATTGCCCTTGACAGTCTACTGTCCTCTGTCGTAAATGATGTTGGCTTCGCCGAATGGTTGAGCCCCGGTACACACTGTTTTTCAGATGTTGCCCTACCGGAGTTACACAGTATTGTTGAAATGTACATCTATGAGCTACTTGCTATGGGCGTCACTGCTATTAGCTTCACGACTGACATTTGGACCAGCGACGTCAGCCCCATGAGCATGCTGAGTCTGACAGCACATTGGGTGGATGAGGATTTCGTACTGAGGAAAGCCGTATTGCATGCTCAAGAATGTGCTGGTTCTCATACCCCTGCTGCCATTTAATTTGGCATTTGAGAACATGTTTGAAACTTGGAAACATGAACACACTCCTAGCGCCATTTGAGCAACGGACTCTACAAATAAGCTAATCAACTGCGTCTGCAGCAGACGTGATACCTTCTGTCATGGCATTGAAACGCCTGCTCAACAAAACTGCCGACGGACCGTGGGGTTAAAAGGCTGTGAACAAGCAATTCGGTGGCATTCTCGCTGAGCCTCTTTACTGTGTCGCCACCATGCTCGATGCTATCTACAAGGACCGCTACTTTGATGCAGACAAGAAACAGGGATAGCGTAACGTGAAATGTTACATACACAGCTGGACAAGATGGAAACGGACACAGTGACAGTGCGCACCGAGGAAGAGAGGCCACGGGCAGACAGAGTTGAAGCTTCAATGCTTGACATGCATGATGAAATCCTCATTGAGAATGAAACGACTGAACAAATGAACAATGAAACAGCACAGCAAATAAGTGAAAGAAAAAGGATTTGATTATGTTTTACTGGTAATGGGGAGAACAAGTATTTGATACACTGCCGATTTTGCAGGTTTTCCTACTTACAAAGCAAAGGTCTGTCATTTTTATCATAGGTACACTTCAATTGTGAGAGACGGAATCTATAACAAAAATCCAGAAAATCACATTGTATGATTTTTAAGTAATTAATTTGCATTTTATTGCATGACATAGGTATTTGAAAACCTACCAACCAGTAAGAATTCCGGCTCTCACAGACCTGTTAATTTTTCTTTAAGAAGTTCGCCTGTTCTACACTCATTACCCGTATTAACTGCACCTGTTTGAACTTGTTACCTATACAAAAGACACCTGTCCACACACTCAATCAAACAGAATCCAACGTCTCCACAATGGCCAAGACCAGAGAGCTGTGTAAGGACATCATGGATAAAAGTGTAGACCTGCACAAGGCTGGGATGGGCTACAGGACAATAGGCAAGCAGCTTGGTGAGAAGGCAACAACTGTTGGCGCAATTATTAGAAAATGGAAGAAGTTCAAGATGACAGTCAACCACCCTCGGTCTGGGGCTCCATGCAAGACCTCACCTCGTGGGGCATCAATGATCATGAGGAAGGTGAGGGATCAGCCCAGAACTACACGGCAGGACCTGGTCAATGACCTGAAGAGAGCTGGGACCACAGTCTCAAAGAAAACCATTAGTAACACACTATGCTTTTCTGCAAAGGGGACAGGACGACTGCACCGTATTGAGGGGAGGATGGATGGGGTCGTGTATCGCGAGATCTTGGCCAACAACCTCCTTCCCTCAGTAAGAGCATTGAAGATTTTTAATTTTTAATTTCACCTTTATTTAACCAGGTAAGCTAGTTGAGAACAAGTTCTCATTTGCAACTGCAACCTGGCCAAGATAAAGCATAGCAGTTCGACACATAAAACAACACATTTACAGTTACTATATACAGTGAGTGCAAATAAGGGAGTTAAGGCAATGCATTGGCCATGGTGGCGAAGTAATTACCTTATGGCTATTAAACACTGGAATGGTAGATGTGCAAAAGATGGATGTGCAAGTAGAGATACTGTGGTGCAAAAGGAGCAAAATAAATTAATACAGTATGGGAATGAGGTAGATAGATGGGCTGTATACAGATGGGCTATGAACAGGTGCAGTGATCTGTGAGCTGCTCTGACAGCTGGTTCTTAAAGCTAGTGAGGGAGATGGGAATCTCCAGCTTCAGTGATTTTTGCAGTTCGTTCCAGTCAGTGGCAGCAGAGAACTGGAAGGAAAGGTGACCAAAAGGGGGAATTGGCTTCGGGGGTGAACAGTGAGATATACCTGCTGGAGCGTGTGCTACGAGTGGGTGCTGCTATGGTGACCAGCGAGCTGAGATAGGATGGGGCTTTACCTAGCAGAGACTTGTAGATAACCTGTGGCCAGTGGGTTTGGCGATAAGTATGAAGCGAGGGCCAGCCAACGAGAGCATACAGGTCGCAGTGGTGGGTAGTATATGGGGCTTTGGTGACAAAACGGATGGCACTGTGATAGACTACATCCAGTTTGCTGAGTAGAGTGTTGGAGAATATTTTATAGATGACATCGCCGAAGTCAAGGATCGGAAGGATGGTAAGGTTTTACAAGGGTATGTTTAGCAGCATGATTGAAGGAAGCTTTGTTGCAAAATAGGAAGCCGATTCTAGATTTAATTTTTGATTGGAAATGCTTAATGCGAGTCTGGAAGGAGAGTTTACAGTCTAGCCAGACACCTAGGTATTTGTAGTTATCCACGTATTCTAAGTCAGAGCCGTCTAGTGATGCTGGATGGGCGGGCAGGTGCGGGCAAAGGTTGAATAACATTCATTTAGTGTTATTTGCGTTTAAGAGCAGTTGGAGGCCACGGAAGGAGAGTTGTATGGCATTGAAGCTCGTCTGGAGGTTAGTTAACACAGTTTCCAAAGAAGGGCCAGAAGTATACAGAATGGTGTCGTCTGCGTAGAGGTGGATTAGAGAATCACTAGCAGCAAGAGCAACATCATTGATGTATACAGAGAAGAGAGTCGGCCCGAGAATAGAACCCTGTGGCACCTCATAGAGACTGCCAGAGGTCCGGACAACAGGCCCTCCGATTTGACACCCTGAGCTCTATCAGAAAAGTAGTTGGTGAACCAGGCGAGGCAATCATTTGAGAAACCAAGGCTGTTGAGTCTGCCAATAAGAATGTGGTGATTGACAGAGTCAAAAGCCTTGGCCAGGTCGATGAATACAGCTGCACAGTAATGTCTCTTATCGATGGCGGTTATGATATCGTTAAGGACCTTGAGCGTGGCTGAGGTGCACCCATGACCAGCTCGGAAATCAGGGAAGGTACGATGTGATTCAAAATGGTCAGTAATCTGTCTGTTAACTTGGCTTTCGAAGACCTTAGAGATGCAGGGTAGGATAGATATAGGTCTGTAGCAGTTTGGGTCTTGAGTGTCTCCCCCTTTGAAGAGGGGGATGACCACGGCAGCTTTCCAATCTTTGGGAATCTCAGACGATACGAAAGAGAGGTTGAACAGACTAGTAATAGGGGTTGCAACAATTTCGACAGATAATTTAAGAAAGAGAGGGTCCAGATTCTCTAGCCCGGCTGATTTGTAGGGGTCCAGATTTTGCAGAATTTCAGAACATCAGCGATCTGGATATGGGTGAAGGAGAAATGGTGGGGGCTTGGGCGGGTTTGCTGTGGAGGGTGCCGGGCAGTTGACCGGGGTAGGCGTAGCCAGGTGGAAAGCATGGCCAGCTGTAGAGAAATGCTTATTGATATTCTCAATTATAGTGGATTTGTCGGTTGTAACAGTGTTTCCTAGCCTCAGAGCAGTGGGTAGCTGGGATGAGGTGCTCTTATTCTCCATGGACTTTACAGTGTCCCAGAACTTTTTTGAGTTTGTACTGCAGGATGCAAATTTCTGTTTAAAAAAAGCTAGTCTTAGCTTTCCTAACTGGCTGTGTATATTTGGTTCCTAACTTCCCTGAAAAGTTGCATATCACGGGGTCTATTCGATGCTAATGCAGAACGCCACAGGAGGTTTTTGTGCTGGTCAAGGGCAGACAGAACCAAGGGCTATATCATTTCCTGGTTCAAATTTTTTTGAATGGGGCATGCCTATTTAAGATGGTGAGGAAGGCACTTTTAAAGAATAACCAGGCATCCGCTACTGTCGGGATGAGGTCAATGTCGTTCCAGGATACCCCGGCCAGGTCGATTAGAAAGGCCTGCTCGCAGAAGTGTTTTAGAGAGCGTTTGACAGTAATGAGGGGTGGTCGTTTGCTCGCAGACTATGCAGGCAATGAGGCAGTGATCACTGAGATCTTGGTTGAAAACAGCAGAGGTGTATTTGGAAGGTGAGTTGGTTAGGATGATATCTATGAGGGTGCCTGTGTTTACAGATTTGGGGTTATATCTGGTAGGTTCATTGAAAAGTTTTGTTAGATTGAGGGCATCAAGCTTTGATTGTAGGATGGCCGGGGTGTTAAGCATGTCCCAGTTTAGGTCACCTAGCAGCACAAGCTCAGAAGATAGATGGGGGGCAATCAAATCACATATTGTGTCGAGGGCACAGCTGGGGGCAGAGGGTGGTCTATAGCAAGCGGCAACGGTGAGAGACTTGTTTCTGGAAAGGTACATTTTTAGAAGTAGAAGCTCAAATTGTTTGGGTACAGACCTGGATAGTAGGACAGAACTCTGCAGGTTATCTTTGCAGTAAATTGCAACACCGCCCCCTTTGGCAATTCTATTTTGTCGGAAAATGTTATAGTTAGGAATGGAAATTTCAAGGTCTTTTGTGGTCTTCCTAAGGCGGGATTCAGACATGGCTAGGACATCCGGATTGGTGGAGTGTGCTAGGGCATTGAATAAAACAAACTTAGGGAGGAGGCTTCTAATATTAATATGCATGAAACCAAGGCTTTTACGGTTGCAGGAAGTCAACAAATGAGAGAGTCTGGGGGATGGGACTGGAGGTAGACACTGCAGGGCCTGGATTAACCTCTACATCACCGGAGGAACAGAGGAGGAGTAGGATAAGGGTACGGCTAAAGGCTAACAGAACTGGACGCCTAGTACGTTCAGAACAGAGAGTAAAAGGAGCAGATTTCTGGGCAAGGTAGAATACATTCAAGGCATAATGTACAGACAAAGGTATAGTAGGATGTGAATACAGTGGGGGTAAACCTGTGCATATAGTGATAATGAAATGAGATATGGTCCCTAGAAATAGAATTTAAACCAGGTGATGTCACTGCGTGTGTGGGGGGTGGAACTAAATTGTTAGCCGAGGCGTGTTGAGCAGTGCTAGAGGCGCTACAGTGAAATAAAACAATAGTTACAAACCTGAACAGCAATCAACACGGCATGGTGACGTTAGGGAAAGGCATGCGTAGCCGGGTGATCATACAAGTCCAGTGCGTGGCTTCAGGCAGCTAGCGGCACGAGGCTAGCAGGCTAACAGAAAGGCCTTAGAGGGATGACACGACGGCCGGAAGTCTGTTGTCGCCCCTCGTGCAGTTACATCAGCGGACGGATCAGCTGTGCTCTGTGTGGTAAACCAGACCAATTGGCAAAATATGTGTAGTGACCGAAGAAATATGTCCGAAGGGCCTCTTAAACCAGCAGTCCAATGTGCTTTAGATAGCTATCAGGCTGCAGATTAGCGGCTGTGCGTTCAGGGGTCGTTAGCTGCTATAATTCCAGGTGAGAAAAAAAAAAAAAAAAAAAATATATATATATATATATATATATATATATATATATCACAATAAAAATGTTTTAAAAAAAATAATAAATAGGTTCAGAGCTTGCGGTAGAAATCCGGAGATATCGAGAAGAATAAGTCCATCTAGCTCTGGTGTCGCGCTGTATAGACTGGCGAGAGTTGTCCGGGATAAAGGTAGCTGATGACCGCTACCAAAGGATAGCTGACTGCTAGCAAGTGGCTTCGGGATGTATTCGATGGGCCTCGTAAGCCAACAGTCCGTTGTGCTCTAGACAGCTAGCATTCAGGGGACGTTAGCTGCAAAGGTTGGAAGGTGAGAAAGTTCAGAGCTTGAAATAGGAATCCGGGGATATGGAGAGAAAAATAGGTCCGGTATGCTCTGGTGAATCGCGTAGTACAAACTGGCGAGAGCTTTCCGAGCTAGAGGTTAGCTGATGACCGTTAGCTGGCTAGTTAGCTGGCTAGTTTATGTTGTAGGAATTCCAGTAAGAGGCAAAGAAAAATACGTTAGAGAAAAAGCAGGTCCACACCACATTGGGTGAGGTGGGTTGCAGTAGAGTATTTTGAAGTAAGGATTTAGAAAAATATAAAAAGATATGCAAAGAAAAATATATAAAAATATATATACATGGGATGCGACGAGACGAAGGACGAATACGTCTGACTGCTACGCCATCTTGGATTTCCGAAAATTGGGTCGTGGCTGTGTCTTCCAGCATGACAACGACCCGAAACACACAGCCATGGCAACTAAGGAGTGGCTCCGTAAGAAGCATCTCAAGGTCCTGGAGTGGCCTAGCCAGTCACCAGACCTGAACCCAATAGAAAATCTTTGGAGGAAGCTGAAAGTCCGTATTGCCCAGCAACAGCCCCAAAACCTGAAGGATCTGGAGAAGGTATGTATGGAGGAGTGGGCCAAAATCCCTGCTGTAGTGTGTGCAAACCGGGTCAAGAACTACAGGAAACGTATGATCTCTGTAATTGCAAACAAAGGTTTCTGTACCAAATATTAAGTTCTGCTTTTCTGATGTATCAAATACTTATGTCATGCAATAAAAATGCAAATTAATTACTTAAAAATCATACATTGTGATTTTCTGGATTTTTGTTTTAGATTCCATCTCTCACAGTTGAAGTATACCTATGATAAAAATTACAGACCTCTACATGCTTTGTAAGTAGAAAAACCTGCAAAATAAGCAGTGTATCAAGTACTTGTTCTCCCCACTGTACGTAAATGCAATATAATATAAAAATATATTATTGGTCGGTGTTTGTCTGTGTGTATGTAGCCGTTATTTAACTAGGCAAATTGGTTAAGAACAGGTTCTTATTTACAATGACGACCTACCCCAGCCAACGCTGGGCGCCGCCCTATGGGACTCCCAATCATGGCCAGATGTGATACACTGGATTCGAACCAGGGACTGTAGTGGCGACTCTTGCACTGAGACACAGTGCCTTAGACCGCTGCGTCCATGTGTGTGTGTTAACTATGTAACTGTACTAGAATACTTAAAAGGCCGCTAAAATTGTAAATATTGGTCATCGCTATCTGGTTTTTTTTTTGCAAGGAAAATATCTGATATTGATATCGTACAAAAATGTCATATTGGTGCGTCCCTAGTCTCTACAGAAAGTGTAAACGGTACAGCAAAATAGTTTCTTGCATAGTAGCAATATCAAAAATAGTGTCAATATAAAGAAAAAAAGAACACGTGTCAATGCCAATAGAGAAAGAACAAAATAACATACCGTATGTTCAAGAACAATATAAATAACTATGTCAGTGATATTGGTGATAGATAGATGAGGTATGCGTACATGATATTGGTGATAGATAGATGAGGTATGCGTACATGATATTGGTGATAGATAGATGAGGTATGCGTACATGATATTGGTGATAGATAGTGATAGATGAGGTATGCGTACATGCGTACAATCAGGGGTAAAGTTTCTGAGCTGTAGGATAAAAACAATAAATAGTAGCAGCAACATATGGCGTGTGTGAGAGAGTCATGTGAATAGAGGCACTGCAGATAGTGCTGATGACTGGGAACTCGCCCCCAGTGATTAACTGGTCCATCCAAACCACGCATGAACAAGGGAATCTATATTCGGAGAGCCTGTTTCTGTCCTGCCCTTGACTTTGTTGCAGGGCATGTGATGTCCATAGCCTCTTCGTCGCAAAACTCCCAGATATTTTCAAAAAGATAAGTTTGTCTAGCTCAGGTAGTGCTTGTACAGGAAGACCATCTTTTGGAGGAAGGATGTCAGCGTTGCGCAGCAGCTGAAACCTGGTCCTGACTGAGTCTGAACACGCCTTGGCGACAACAACACCCGGTTCCAGAGCATCGAAGCTGTAAACCAAGAAATAATTAAATAAACTGAGAAGACATTATAACCTTGCATAACATCAATTCACCTCCCAAGTTTAGATAAGAAGATAACCTCATACATTTTAATGAAAATGTTATTAACCTGAAATGCTGGTACTGCTTAATTTGTGGCAGCAGCCTGAAATACGGAGTGAGGTGTTGTTGCTGGCCATAGCTTTCCACCAGCATCGTACCATCCTCCAGTCCAACCAGCTGTGGGATGTTGACCCCTGTCACAGTGCTGTCCCACACTAGACCAGCAATCTCGGACAAAGTGTTCACTCTGGTCTTTCTGAAGCTCTGCTTGATGAAGCAGAAACACCAGTCGGGGGAAAACTTGGTGTGGCTTGTGATCAGGAAGTGAAGGTCAAGAATGTGGTGGAGCTTGTGCATTGTCTGCCAAGCACAATACCAGATCACAAACGTGTTATTGTTTTGGCCTCCGCAGTTATCACAATTCAAGTCCACACGTGTTTCCCCAACTCCGTAGTTGGTGAAGAAATTATGCATGTAGTTGATGACTGCACTGCTGCCTTTGATGGATGACATGCCTTCATCAATCAAGTAGTTGACACTTGCGAGGAGTTAAAAAGTAGATGGGACCTGGCTGCATAGAGTCAGAATTATAGTGCACCTCCAAACAACAACAAAAGAACATTAAGACACATTTGAATTAATTGTCTCACCCCTGTCAGTCTGTCTGTACACAGCTCAGTGAAAGGCATTTGCCTGCTTCCCATATACAGTACCAGTCAAAAGTTTGGACACACCTACTCATTCTAGGGTTTTTCTTAACTTTTACTATTTTCTCCATTGTACAATAATAGTGAAGACATAGAACTATGAAATAACACATATGGAATCATGTAGTAACCAAAAAATAATGAAACTAATCAAAATATATTTTATATTTGAGATTATTCAAAGTGGCCACCCTTTGCCTTGATGACAGCTTTGCACACTCTAGGCATTCTCTCGGCCAGCTTCATGAGGTAGTCACCTGGAATGCATTTCAATTAAGTGACCTGGTTAAAAGTTAATTTGTTTCCTTTTTAATACGTTTCAGCCAATCAGTTGCGTTGTGAACAGGTACGGGTGGTATACAGAAGACAGCCCTATTTGGTAAAAGACCAAGTCCATATTATGGTAAGAAAAGCTCAAATAAGCAAGAGAAACAACACAAAGGTCGGTTAATCCGGAACATTTTGAGAACTTTTAAAGTTTCTTCAAGTGCAGCCGCAAAAACCAAGTGCTATAATGAAACTGGTTCGCATCAGGACCATTAAAAGGAAAAGAAGACCCAGAGTTACCTCTGCTGCAGTGGAAAAGTTCATTAGAGTTAAATGCACCTCAGATTGCAGCCCAAATAAATAATTCACAGAGTTTAAGTAACAAACACACCTCAACATCAACTGTTCAGAGGAGACTGCGTTAAATCAGGCATTCATGGTCAAATTGCTGCAAATAAACCATTACTAAAGGACACCAATAAGAGGAAGAGACTTGCTTGGGCCAAGAAACATGAGCAATGGACATTAGACTGGTGGACATCTGTGGACATCTGTCATCTGTCCAAATTTGCGAATTTTGGTTCCAACCGCTGTGTCTTTGTGAGATGCAGAGTAAGTGAACGGATGATCTCCACATGTGTGATTCCCACCATGAAGCATGGAGGAGGAGGTGTAATGCTGTGGTGGTGCTTTGCTGGTGACACTGTCTGTGATTTATTTAGAATTCAAGGCGCACTTAACTTTTTATGGCTGCAGGGGCAGTATTGAGTAGCTTGGATGAAAAGGTGCCCATTGTAAATGGCCAGCTCCTCAGTCTCAATTGCTAATATATGCACAATATTATTAGTATTAGATAGAACACACTCTGAAGTTTCTAAACTGTTTGAATTATGTCTGTGAGTATAACAGAACTCATATTGCAGGCCCGGGCTACGGGGAGCATTCAACCAGGTAAGGTTGGGCAGGCTCGGTGCTCAAGAGCTACAGTGCGCCTGCACGGTCCGGTCTATCCAGTGCCACCTCCACGTACCAGCCCTCCGGTGGCAGCCCCCCGCACCAGGCTGTCTCTCCGTCTCATCCCTAGAGGTGCTCCCGCCTGTCCAGCACTGCCAGAGCCTTCCTCCTGCCCAGTGCTGCTAGAGTCTCCTGTCTGTCCTGAGCTGCTAGAGTCTCCCGTCTGTCCGGAGCTGCTAGAGTCTCCCGTCTGTCCGGAGCTGCTAGAGTCTCCCGTCTGTCCGGAGCTGCTAGAGTCTCCCGTCTGTACGGAGCTGCTAGAGTCTCCCGTCTGTCCTGAGCTGCTAGAGTCTCCCGTCTGTCCTGAGCTGCTAGAGTCTCCCGTCTGTCCTGAGCTGCTAGATTCTCCCGTCTGTCCTGAGCCGTCAGAGCCGCCAGTCAGTCCTGAGCCGTCAGTCAGCCAGGAGCTGCCAGAGCCGTCAGCCAGCCAGGAGCTGCCAGAGCCGTCAGCCAGCCAGGAGCTGCCAGAGCCTGTCCTGTGTCCGTGTTTGTGCCAAACGGGACTGTTTCGTTTCCATTTCACTTTGTTATTTTGTATTTGTGTCAAGTTCAGTCTTTTCTATTAAAACATGGACACTTACCACGCTGCGTATTTGTCCGATCCTTGCTACCCCTCTTCAGAAGAAGTGGAGGAAATCTGTTACACATGCATGTGTTGTGTAGCATAAAGTCCTATGAGTGTCATCTGATGAAGATTATCAAAGGTTAGTGATTCATTTTATCTCTATGTGCTTTTTCTCTCTCTCTCTTTGGCTGGTAAAATTGGCTGTGTAATTTAGTGAGTTGTTGGTGAGCTAACATAATCGTTTGTGGTGCTTTCCCCCAAAATCCTATTTGAAATCGGACACTGTGGTGGGATTAACAACAAGACTACCTTGAAAACGATATAAGATACATGTGTGTTTGAGGAATTTTAATTATGAGATTTCTGTTCTTTTGAATATGGCGCCCTGTACTATCACTTGTTGTTGTTATATCGTTCCCGGTAACGGGATCTCAGCCATACGAAGTTAACCAGCATAGCTACCACAGCATTCTGCTGCGATACGAAATCCCGTCTGGTTTGCGCTTAGTGGGACTATCATTTATTTTTCAACAGGACAATGACCCAAAACACACCTCCAGGCTGTGTAAAGGCTATTTGACCAAGAAGTAGAGTGATGGAGTGCTGCATCAGATGACTTGGCCACCACCATCACCCGACCTCAACCCAATTGGGATGAGTTAGACCGCAGAGTGAAGGAAAAGCAGCCAACAAGTGCTCAGCATGGGAACCCCTTCAAGACTGTTGGAAAAGCATTCATGATGAAGCTGGTTGGGAGAATGCGAAGAGGGTGCACAGCTGTGTTCAAGGTAAAGGATGGCTACTTTAAAGAATCTCACATATATTTGGATTTGTTTAAAACCTCTCTAGGGTCTGTGGGATGGTAGCGTCTCACCTCGTCAACAGCCAGTGAAACTGCAGGGCGCCAAATTCAAAACAACAGAAGTGCCATTATTAAAATTCCTCGAACATACATGTATTTTACACCATTTTAAAGATACACTTGTTGTAAATCCAGCCACAGTGTCCGATTTCAAAAAGGCTTTACGACGAAAGCAAACCAAACGATTATGTTAGGTCAGAGCCAAGTCACAGCCACAGCCATTTTCCAGCGAAAGAGAGGAGTCACAAAAAGCAGAAATAGAGATCACTAACCTTTGATGATCTTTATCAGATGACACTCATAGGACTTCATGTTACACAATACATGTATGTTTTGTTCGGTAAAGTTCATATTTATATCCAAATATCTGAGAATATATTGGCGCGTTATGTTCAGTAGTTCCAAAACATCCGGTGATTTTGCAGAGAGACAGATCAATTTCCAGAAATAGTCATCGTAAATGTTGATGAAAATACTAGTGTTCTACATGGAAGTTTAGATGCAAAAATTTTAGATTCACAAAAATGGAAAAAGCAAACCATGTAATAATCCGAGTACGGCGCTCAGACGACAAATCAACCCAAAAGTCAGAAATAGCATTATAAACATTCACTTATCTTAGATGATCTTCATCAGAATGCACTCCCAGGAATCCCAGTTCCAAAATAAATGTTTGTTTTGTTCGATAATGTCCATCATTTATGCCCAAATTCCTCCTTGTTGTTCGCGCGTTCAGTACTCAATCTAAACTCACGACGAGCGTGCAAGTCCAGCGGAAAGTACGGACGAAAAGTCCAAAAAGTTCTGTTACAGTCCGTAGAAACATGTCAAACGATGTATAGAATCAATCTTAAGGATGTTTTTAACATAAATCTTCAATAATGTTCCAACTGGAGAATTCCTTTGTCTTTAGAAATGCAATGGAACGCAGCTACCTTTCACGGGCGCACGCGAGATCAGCTCATGGCCTTCTGCCAGACCTCTGGTTGAAACAGCTCTCATTCTCTCCTCCTTCACAGTAGAAGCCTCAAACAATGTTCTAAAGACTGTTGACATCTAGTGGAAGTCTTAGGAAGTGCAATCGGACCAAAATTACACTGTATCTTGGATAGGCAAAGAGTTGAAAAACTACAAACCTCAGATTTCCCACTTCCTGGTTGGATTTTTCTCAGGTTTTCACCTGCCATATGAGTTCTGTAATACTCACAGACATCATTCAAACAGTTTTAGACACTTCAGAGTGTTTTCTATCCAAATTCAATAATAATATGCATATAGTAGCATCTGGGACAGAGTAGGAGGCAGTTCACTCTGGGCATTCTATTCATCCAAAAGTGAAAATGCTGCCCCCTATCCCAAAATAGTTTTAAACAGTGATGAACCATCACCAAAATGACAGACTGAAATCAACACCAACGAGCAATGGAGAGGAACCAAAATCACTGCCCGGGCATCCTGAGTTCATCGGGCCAGTCAATTTTTAATTTCTGCAGTATTCTTGAGCACGTCAAATTTGTGATGGTAAATACCCATTGAAACATATTGCAAATTATTTTTACCAACTGATTGGTTCACTGTTGTACAAAAATGACCGTTCACACTTTCCCAGTTGCTTGGGTATATGCTGATTTATCAACTTGATTTAAACTTTGTCTGGTTTCTATATATAAACACATTTTTGTCAGTAAAAAAGTATGTGCCTCTGCAATATCTGGAAATGCATTGTAAATATATCTTTCGGATTCTGATAGAGTATGATAGAAACAAGCTGATAGTGGGATTTTTTTTAATCTCGTCAGACAAAATACTGAGACAGCAAAAATGTTGCATGTCTGCACATGCAGATACTATCTACATTTGTTCTCAAAACTGAAAATCACTTTTCTATCCTCGTGTATGTTTTATGATAGTTATCATACATCGACATAAAGAATCATCCTTCTCCTGTTCAAAACGCCATTATTAATTTCATAATTTTATGTTCATTCTCAATTAAACCATCAACACAGTGATGGAAAGCAAACAGTTCCAAAGGCACTGGTGATCAAAACACCCATTTCCCCCCAGTTTCCACAGCCACCAATAACGGCAAACTCTGTGGCATGCTGGAGGCTGTGTGACCCGTCTATCTCCCCGGCCCATCAGACAGTTCTGTGAACATCTCACCTCAGCCAGACAGTACCTATAAGCTGTCCCCAGTATTTGGAGGGGGAGATGGAAGGAAGACTGAGACAATAGGTAAACTCTCTCTCTCTCTTTGTAGGATGGTGGCATGAGGTCTATTTCACAGTGCCCGAGTCATGTCAATGTGGTCTGGAAATGTGCAAGTTGTTTTCATGCATGTGGCATTTGACTTCTGTGTATGTAGATCTGTGCTGCTGTAAATAACAGAAACCACTACATGGTATTGAGAACACTTGCATTCTGTTTTCCTATTACTCATAAGATGGCCGAGATTCCTCAGCCCTGGTTCCTCCTACTTTTCACACTGGACTGCGAATCTAAATCAGTAGCCTTAAAATAGTAGGCTTTTTGTTCCTGCCCAGGTCTAACACACAATCATAATCATCCAATAAAACCTTGATCAGGTTCAATCCAATTAAGAGCTGGGCTGGAACAAAAGCCTGCAGACCATGGTCCTCCTGGGCTGGGCTGTTGGTTCAGTATGAGAGCAAGCAGATTCTCACAGACAGAGCAGGCCAATGTGGGGAGGGAAAGGGAAGAGTCAAAGAAAGAAAGAAACCAGAGAGTATAGGCAAAGTCTTTGAATCCCGCAGAATTCCTCTCCTCCTCCACTGCATATGTCCTCTGGGAAGCGATTGGCGCCTGTGGAGAGAGCGAGTTAAGACGGGGCCTGTCAGGAACAAAGCTCCAAATTCACATGATATGTTTAGCTAAAAGGGTGAAAGAGAAAATGAATCAAAGCTTTGGCGGGATCAAAGACAATGCAAAAGTAAAGTCAAGCCGGTTGCCGTGGGACCAGCAGGAGATGCATATCATTTAGAAGTTGTTCTCTGGCTCCATGTCTGATGTGGGGGGAATTTATTGCTATTGTTTGGTGGAGTGTAGACTGGGAACTGGGAAGCTTAGGGGGGGTTAAGAGCGGGGGTCAGCGTTTCACAGCGAGAGAGAGCTACCGCCTCATCTGTTTTAAACAGCAGCATTCTGTTATCCCTGTCTGAGGGTCACACTACAGTAGCACCCTTCACTCAGAACTGAGACAACCAAAACAGATTCACAGTGCACTTCGTGGCCAACATAAATATCTAATCAACACGAACCACATAGGCTAAGTTGTGTCTATTTGTTTTGTGGCACCGGGTTAAGAATGTTCTCGTGAACCATTTGAAAATGAAATCACTTCATGTCAGACTTAGTAAACAAACGAATGCTGCTCATTTATGTGATTTGAAAAGCGGAATATTGTTGCCTATTGTTGTAGTTCTCTGTATAGGCTACAGAGTAAAATCCACCATCTTTGTTAGAGATCAGATTATATTCGTTGTCATGGGAACACTGACAACGAATATAAAAACTAAAAACGCCCTACAGCCAGCGTAAAAACAAGTCATATACACTGTGTACACAAATTGTACTCTTTCCATGACATTAACTGACCAAGTGAATCCAAGTGAAAGCTACAGTATGATCCCATATTGATGTCACCTGTTTGAATATTGCTGTCCTTCAATGATTCCCCCAAAAAAAATTCTGAGCATGAGCAATTTTGACAAAAACAATGGATATATGTTGCCCTACGAGTTGTGCAAGGTTGGTAGAATCTTGTTCAAAATATCAGTACATCCTCATTTTGTATTTCTTGGTCATTTGGAGTAGGTTGTGTACATCGTTAAGGAAAAAAAATCAATTTTAATACCTTTTTTAGATTTTATTTTAGGGCAGCAAAATATGAAGACTGCAAGGGGTGTGTAAACTTTCACTTACAACTGTATATGTTGTTGTGATTTCCTTCCAGTATTGGGGGACGACTTGTATTTTTTGGTTCAATATCAAGACAAAAATTCTAATATACAATATATATAATATATAATTGTGAAGTTAGACTATATAAATAACTTTTGTCATTTGAAATAACGTCCAATATACTATTAAAACGTCCAATATGTTTAATGTGGCACACCATCAAAAATTCTCAATTTAAAGTTCTGGAAATCTGAACCAATTTCCGTACTCAGAGGAAACTATTTTCATTCACCATTCTACACTGGAAGTGACAGCAATCCATCAATGCACAGAACAATCAGTGGTAAGATAAGTGATTATATTGAAAGCAACATATGAAGAAATAAGTCAAAAAGACACACACATTCCTCTCAACCAAAACCCGCAAGCTGGTTTGATTGACGTGACAGTGAACATGTCACAGCGTATTGTCTAGTGGGATGCGTATGTGTGTTTGGAGATGAGAAGTAGTCTGTCTGCTGCGAGCTGAGATTGCCCCTGTGAGATATCCCAAAATAACAACAAAGGGCCCTCAGTGGGTCGGATGAAAGCCCTGTCACCAACCATTTCAGCTCGGAAATAGTAGGAAAGTCCCCTCCCCTACTGTAGCTCTGACTGACTGACACAACACTCATCTTATGGGAGAGGAAACACAGGAAATCTCTAGTTTGACCATGATAAGGTTTTCCAAATACAATGCAAGCTAATGAGATATCATAATTAACACTAAATTGTCTCCATTTAATCTATTTTTGATCCTAGCTTCTCTCAATGATATTGTTAATGCATGTGCTATTCTATAGGGGTTGCTTCATGAGTGGGTGAGTCAATTGAGAAGGGCTCTGAGTTTCCACAGAAAGTAAGTTCTGATACGTGGCGTGTATACCTAATTATTCACTCACTGATAATGTGAAATAATTTGATGCATATTTCAGACTTTTGTTTCATTATTTCATCTTTTTTGGGGTATATTGCATAATTTTTGTATGCATCCTTTTTTGTTGACAGACAGGATCCAACCACGTTGTGAAAACAGGCCTCTGTCACACTGTGAACACATCGTTTTTTTTCCACTGGGAAATCCCCTCAATATTCCTCCTCGGTCCAACCTGAGAGAGACACACACACAAGACCACAAACAGCAGAAGGTCTCCCTTGTTATTTCAAACGGGTATGAAACCCACCAGTTATGTTCTTCTTCTATCTTTGAAACATCAATGAAACTCGACACAATTTGAACAAATCAAATGGTGGTTGAGGATCTTGCTATCATCTGACTTGTGGGGTGAAGTAGTGGTCTGATCAGTAATTATTTAAGTGCCTTTTTATTCTATTTTGGAGACTGATTAGACAGCAATCAAATTGATTTTCTAAAAGCACAACTGAATGAATAGCAGTGATAGTGTACTTTACAAATGATTGTAGAAATTGATGATCATAACACATTCATTTGAACTGCTGTTTTTTTTATCAACTCTGAAAAATAACACAATATAGTACGCATGACATATTACAGAGTCAACTTTTAGAATATACATTTCTTAATTGGACAAAAAATAGAGTAGACAGACAATCTCAACTTTTCTATTCTTAACTCAACGCATAAAGGACCATACTTCTGTAAGAACTTTTGAGGAAAAAAAAATAGCACCTGAGCAAAATAACACTATATAGATGTATACATTGGTCTGGGAAATAGCCACATTATGCTGTTTCCTTAGCCAACATTGCCCTCATGTGGGTAAAAACTAGGGTGCACTAAATGCCTCAATACTCAGCAACAAATGAAGCTCAAGTAAGCAGTGTTACTTTACATGAACTATTGTATTGTAAGGAATAATGTAATGCATTTATATACCAATATAACATTTGTTTGTCAATAATATTAGTCTCCATATTTATGTTGGGGTATCTTTTGGAGGCTGCCAAGCTGACATGTAATGCTTGCATCCCATGTTGTTCATAAACTCTTTCAGTTTATGCCTGCATATCAACGGAAGTGGTTGCAGATATCCAGCCATCTACAAGCAGCAAATTGTTTTAAATCAGTCATTTTAATATCAAAGCACTTAACACAAGTATCGTAATGACTTGCAGGTGGGATACCATGCTGCTTGTCAAAGCTGCATTTGAAGAAAGTTACTGCATATTTATCCAACATGTACAGTATGGTGAGTGCTCAACAAGCTCAAGATCACATTACAGAAGATTGCTCTGCATTTCTTTGCCATTTTCCTAAATTACATTGGCCTTTGATCTCAGCTAAAATTGATTGACTTGAATGGTTTTCATTACAAAGTCCTTTGTATTTACGCTGGTTAACAAATGCTAAGACATTTCAGGATGATTGCGTGAGTGAAGCAGGGATAGTGGAAGATAATGATTACAAGATCTTTTGATACCCCATGTTGTTAGGCAACACTCATTTAGCTACTTCACCTCTGATTTCTTCATCTTGAATTGAACTCATATAGGACCAATACTTTTCCCACGACAACAAATGCAGTTGCTTTGCCTCTGGTTGTTGGTTCTTTACATTCTGAGATTCTGTGCATTAACATAAGAATCCTCTTTTCGAGAGTGCCATTATACAGTGCCTTCAGAAAGTATTCACACCCCTTGACTTTTCAACATTTTGTTGTTTTACAGCCTGAATTTTAAAAGGTTCAATTGGCATCTTATGTCACTGGCCTACACAAAATACCCCATAATGTCAAAGTGGAATGTTATGTTTTTAATAATTTTTTACAAATTAATGACAAATGTCTTGAGTCAAAAAGTATTCAACCCCTTTGTTTCAGCAAGCCTAAAAAAATGGTGCTTAACAACTCACATTATATGTTGCATGGACTCAATCTGTGTTTAATAATAGTGTTTAACATTATTTTTGAATGACAAACTCATCCCTGTACATCACATATGCAGGGGGGCAAACATGTATTTAGTCAGCCACCAATTTTGCAAGTTCTCCCACTTAAAAAGATGAGAAAGGCCTGTAATTTTCATAATAGGTACACTTCAACTATGACAGACAAAATGAGAAAGAAAAAAATCCAGAAAATCACATTGTAGGATTTTTAAGGAATTTATTTGCAAATTATGGTGGAAAAAAGTATTTGGTCACCTACAAACAAGCAAGATTTCTGGCTCTCACAGACCTGTAACTTCTTATTTAAGAAGCTCCTCTGTCCTCCACTTGTTACCTGTATTAATGGCACCTGTTTGAACTTGTTATCAGTATAAAAGACACCTGTCCACAACCTCAAACCAAACAGTCACACTCCAAACTCCACTATGGCCAAGACCAAAGAGCTATCAAAGGACACCAGAAACAAAATTGTAGACCTGCACCAGGCTGGGAAGACTGAATATGCAATAGGTAAGCAGCTTGGTTTGAAGAAATCAACTGTGGGAGCAATTATTAGGAAATGGAAGACGTACAAGACCACTGATAATCTCCCTCGATCTGGGGCTCCATGCAAGATCTCACCCCGTGGGGTCAAAATTATCACAACAATAGTGAGCAAAAATCCCAGAACCACACGGGGGGACCTAGTGAATGACCTGCAGTGAGCTGGGACCAAAGTAACAAAGCCTACCATCAGTAACACACTACGCCGCCAGGGACTCAAATCCTGCAGTGCCAGACGTATCCCCCTGCTTAAGCCAGTACATGTCCAGGCTCGTCTGAGAGAGCATTTGGATGATCCAGAAGAAGATTGGGAGAATGTCATATGGTCAGATGAAACCAAAATATAACTTTTTGGTAAAAACTGTTTGTAGATTGATGAGGAAAAAAATATTTAATCTATTTTAGAATACGTCTGTAACGAAACAAAATGTGGAAAAAGTCAAGAGGTCTGAAAACTCTGAATTCCTGCCTATTTCTGTTCTCTGGTCCAAACTGAGAACATCAAAATAGTAATGTATGGATTGAATAAGTGACAAACATAATGACATTCAACAACGTACCTATGTGTTTCATGACTTACAGGACCAAGGATTCCCCGGGATGAGTGATGTAGACCGTGGACCGACTGAGCCAGCAGTGATATTGTTATATTTACATAAAGTGAGATGTGGATGACATTGTAAAACAAAAAAAATCACAAAATGGGTCCATGTTTTGTTTATCCTTCAATGCCTGTTCTGATAATACTTACACAACCAACTACAATTATATTCTGAGCAAACAATAAAATGGAAAATCAATTGTTCACTATAGTCTACTCCTGTGCTCAGGTTTCTATCCCATATTGATAACATCAATTAAAATAAAATATTAATGGTTGCGTAAACATATTTAACCTGTTAGATCTCTAGGGGCGCTATTTCATTTTTGGATAAAAAACGTTCCCGTTTTAAGCGCGATATTTTGTCACGAAAAGATGCTCGACTATGCATATTCATAGACAGTTTTTGAAAGAAAACACTCTGAAGTTTCAGAATCTGCAAAGATTTTGTCTGTAAGTGCCCCAGAACTCATTCTACAGGCGAAACCAAGATGATGCATCAACCAGGAATTAGCAGAATTTCTGAAGCTCTGTTTTCCATTGTCTCCTTATATGGCTGTGATTGCGCAACGAATGAGCCTACACTTTCTGTCGTTCGCCCAAGGTCTTAGCAGCATTGTGACGTATTTGTAGGCATATCATTGGAAGATTGACCATAAGAGACTACATTTTCCAAGTGTCCGCCTGGTGTCCTGCGTCGAATTCGGTGCGCAATTGCCAGCTGCTTCTACTTTACCATTTGATTCAGGGGAGAAAGCATGTGTCCAAGAACGATGTATCAATGAAGAGATATGTGAAAAACACCTTGATGATTGATTCTAAACAACGTTTGCCATGTTTTCAGTCGATATTATGGAGTTAATTTGGAAAAAAGTTCGCGTTTTGAGGACTAAATTTTCGGATTTTTTTTGGTAGCCAAATGTGATGTATAAAACGGAGCTATTTCTAATACACAAATAATCGTTTTGGAAAAACTGAGCATCTGCTATCTAACTGAGAGTATCCTCATTGAAAACATCAGAAGTTCTTCAAAGGTAAATTATTTTATTTGAAGGCTTTTATGTTTTTGTTGAAATGTTGCGTGCTGGATGCTAACGCTAATGCTAACGCTAAATGCTAACGCTAAATGCTAACGCTAAATGCTAACGCTAGCTAGCTACTTTTACACAAATGATTGTTTTCCTATGGTTGAGAAGCATATTTTGAAAATCTGAGATGACAGTGTTGTTTACAAAAGGCTAAGCTTGAGAGATGGCATATTTATTTCATTTCATTTGCGATTTTCATGAATAGTTAACGTTGTGTTATGCTAATGAGCTTGCTGATAGATTTACACAATCCTGGATACAGGGGTTTTTTCATAGCTAAACGTGACGCAGAAAACGGAGCGATTTGTCCTAAACAAATAATCTTTCAGGAAAAACTGAACATTTGCTATCTGAGAGTCTCCTCATTGAAAACATCTGAAGTTCTTCAAAGGTAAATGATTTTATTTGAATGCTTTTCTGTTTTTTTGTGTAAATGTTGCCAGCTGAATGCTAATGCTAAATGCTACGTTAGCCATCAAAACTGTTACACAAATGCTTGTTTTGCAATGGTTGAGAAGCATATTTTGAAAATCTGAGATGACAGTGTTGTTAACAAAAGGCTAAGCTTGAGAGCTAGCATATTTATTTCATTTCATTTGCGATTTTCATGAATAGTTAACGTTGCGTTATGGTAATGAGCTTGAGTCTGTATTCACGATCCCGGATCCGGGATGGGGAGATCAGAAAGGTTAACAGATGTTATTGCGGGCGTAGCGAAATGCTTGTGTTCCTAGCTCCAACAGTGCAGCAATATCTAACAATTAAGTGATAATGCCCGAGAAGATGGTGTTTGGAGGATAGGCCCGAGACGAAAAACCATATCAATATATCCTCAAAACACTGGCTTCAACGGCATTATCACTTTTATACAACGGTTAACCAACATATTCAAATAGTGATAGACATATTTTCATAAAACAATACAATTTCATTCCTTTACAAGATATAGTCCCGACACAAATCTAGGGTTCCTACCTAAGCCGGCTGGTTGTTCATTCTATCAGTTCGGTTGCTAGAGACGCGACCCATTTGTTCACTCTTTTTGTTCTGTATCTATGGACGTGACCAAGTTGTTCGTTCTAAATGTTCCAGTGCCATATGGCTGGCAACGTTCTTATCCCGTGCTTGTTAACTAGCCAACTACGGCTAACTTAAAGTCACATCAAAAAGTGCAGCCAGAATAACAGCAAAGTGGCCACATTTGCTTTTATTTAAGCTGTTTTCTAGTGACACTTATTTGGATACATCCATAACAATGAGCTAATGAGGAACGATTTCGCCTGGCATAGAACATTTGCTCACTTGTCAGGACACTGTTGTTCAGGGGATCTAGCCAACAACACAGCGAACACAATCACCTCAAACTGAAGCAGGAAAGACTGCAAACTAGCTGCACTTTCAATTGGCATTCTTTGTGTATAATATTTGTACAGTCAGATGGAACAGAGTAAATAGGCATTTTAACGTTATGGATTTAGCCGTTGGTAACTTGTGGAATAGACGCCAGCTGAAATGTGGGTTTAACCAATCACCATTCAGGTTAAGACCCACTCGATGTATAATTCACAACAATACACACAAATTAAAAGTAAAACAATGGAACTAAGAAATGTATAAATATTAGGACGAGCAATGTCGGAGTCCGGAGTATAAATATATATACAGTACCAGACAAAAGTTTGGACACACCTACTCATTCCAGTGTTTATCTTTATTTCACATCAAACTTTATTTGCCACATGCGCCGAATACAACAAGTGTAGACTTTACTGTGAAATGCTTACTTACAAACCCTTAACTAATAGTGCAGTTCAAGAAGAAGAAAATATTTACCAAGTAGACTAAAATAAAAAGTAATAATAAAAAGTAACACAATAAGAACAACAATAACAAGGCTATATACAGGGGGCACCAGTACCGAGTGAGTGTGCAGGGGTACAAGCTAGTTGAGGTAATCTGTACATGTAGGTGGGGACGAAGTGACTATGCATAGGTAACAAACAAACAGCGAGTAACCGCAGTGTACAAGAGGGGGGGTGTCAATGTAAATTGTCAGGTGGTTATTTTTATGAATTGTTCAGCAGTCTAATGGCTTTGGGGGTAGAAGTTGTTGAGGAGCCTTTTAGTCCTAGACATGGCGCTCCGGTACCGCTTGCCGTGCAGTAGCAGAGAAAACAGTCTATAAATTGGGTGACTCTGACAATTGTATGGGCTTTCCTCTGACACAGCCTATTATATAGCTCCTGTATGGCAGGAAGCTTGGCCCCAGTGATGTACTGGGCCGTTCGTACAACCTTCTGTTGCGCCTTACGGTCAGATGCCAAGCAGTTGCCATACCAGGCGGTGGTGCAACCAATCAGGATGCTCTTGATGATGCAGCTGTAGAACCTTTTGAGGATCTGGGGACCCATGCCAAACCTTTTCAGTCTCCTGAGGGGGAAAAGGTTTTGTCGTACCCTCTTCACGACTGTCTTGGTATGCTTGGACCATGATAGTTAGTTGGCGTTTTGGACACCAAGGAACTTGATGCTCTCGACCCGCTCCACTACAGCCCTGTCAATGTTAATGGGGGCCTGTTTGGCCCGCCGTTTCCTGTAGTCCACGATCTGCTCAATTTGTCTTGCTCACATTGAGGGAGAGGTTGTTGTCCTGGCACCATAATGCCAGTTCAATGACGTCTCATCGTTGTTGGTGATCAGGCCTACCACTGTTGTGTAGTCAGCAAACTTAATGATGGTGTTGGAGTCGGTTTTGGCCACACAGTCATGGGTGAACAGGGAATACAGAAGGGGACTAAGTACACACCTCTGATTGGCCCCAGTGTTATACTACCTGGGGACGGCCCGTCAGGAAGTCCATGATCCAGTTGCAAAGGGAGGTGTTTAGTCCCAAAGTCCTTAGCTTAGTGATGAGCTTCGTGGGCACTATGGTGTTAAACTCTGAGCTGTAGTCCATGAACAGCATTCTCACATAGGGGTTCATTTTGTCCAGGTGAGAAAGGGAAGTGTGGAGTGCGATTGAGATTGAGTAATCTGTGGATCTGTTGGGGTGGTATGCGAATTGGAGTGGGTCTAAGGTGTCTGGGAGGATGCTGTTGACGTGAGCCATGACCAGCCTTTCAAAGCACTTCATGGCTACAGAAGTGAGTGCCACGGGGTGGTAATGATTTAGGCAGGTTACCTTCACTTCTTTGGGCACAGGGACTATGGTGGTCTCCTTGAAACATGTAGGTATTACAAACTCGGTCATCGAGAGGTTGAAAATGTCAGTGAAGACATTTGACAGTTGGTCCATGCATGCTTTGAGTACACGTCCTGGTAATCCGTCTGGCCCAGTGGCTTGGTGAATGCTGACCTGTTTAAAGGTTTTGTTCACATCGGCTACCGAGAGCGTTATCACACAGTCATTCAGAACAGCTGGTGCTCTTGTGCATGCTTCAGTGTTGCTTGCCTCGAAGCAAGTATAAAAGGCATTTAGCCCATCTGGTAGGCTTGCGTCACTGGACAGCTCACGTCTGGGTTTCCCTTTGTAGTCCGTAATAGTTTGCAAGCCCTGCCACATCCGACGAGCATCAGAGCCAGGGTAGTAGGATTCAATCTTAATCCTGTATTGACTCTTTGCTTGTTTCATGGTTTGTCTGAGGGCATAGCAGGATTTCTTATAAGAGTCCAGATTAGTCTCCAGCTCTAGCCTTTAGCTCGATGCGGATGTTGCCTGTAATCCATCGCTTCTGGTTGGGATATGTACGTACAGTCACTATGGGGACGACGTCGTCTATGCACTTATTGATGAAGCCAATGACTGAGGTGGTGTATTCCTCATTGCCATTGGATGAATCCCAGAGCATATTCCAGTCTGTGCTAGCAAAACAGTCCAGTAGTGTAGCATCCGTGTCATCTGACCAGTTCCGTATCGAGTCCCCTGCTACAATAAATACGGCCTCAGGATATGTGGTTCCAGGGTAGTTCCTTGAGGGCTTGAGGGGGAATATAGGACATGGCTGTGACTACAATCGAAGAGTTATTTTAGGTTGGGTGAACAAAAACACTTGAGTTCCTGTACGTTATCACAACCTATGAGTCTTCAATGTTAAAATATTTTTGAGGGTTATTTTATAAGATAGGTTACTTTCAAAGCAGACCTGTTAGGGGGTTCCTCATCACCATCATGTTCTAATAAGCCACCACTTCCTCCTCTCTTGGCTATAGGCAGGGAACTCTAGACTTACTTAAGTAAACACTTGGCCTACTGGGAAGAAACATAAACCCCTCGATGGAGGCAGAGAACTGACGCTAGCGTTAAGGAAGGGAACTCTGATCTTACCAGGAGGGAAGGGAACTATGACCCTACCAGGAAGGAAGGGAACTCTGACCCTACCAGGAAGGAAGGGAAATCTGTCCCTACACTCTTAGAAAAAAAGGTTCCAAAAGGGTTCTTTGGCTGTTCCCATAGGAGAACCCTTTTTGGTTCCAGATATAACTATTTTGGGTTCCATTTAGAACCCTCTGTGTAAAGAGTTGTACATGGAACTCAAAATGGTTCTACCAAAAACCAAAACGGTTCTCCTTTGGAGACAGCCGAAGAACCGTTTTAGGTTCTATATAGCACCTTTTTTTCTAAGAGTGTACCGGGAAGGACCCTCAGGATTGGAACTAGCTTGTTGCTGGCATGTAAGGGTTGGGAGGGCCCAATGTCCTGGCTGCACTTGAGTACAGGTTGTGGCTCCATCATAGGAGCACGCAAAGAATTGGGCTCCGGGTCAGGAGCAGGATTTGCAGGTGGAGACTTTGTGGATGAAGGTTCCAGGGCAGAAGACAGTCGAAACTCAGGCACCCAAGAATATACCTTGACTAGCAGGGGATCCCCACTGGGAGGAGAGGACGGCTTCACAATGGCAACCAGACCGGGCCCCATGGGAGTGACTGGCTGTGGCTCCACGATTGGAGCGAGAGTCTCCTTAACTATGGCTAGTCGAGACTCTGGCTGAGGGTGTGCAGACCATGGTGTGGTAGACTATGCCCTCTGGAGTTGTCTTCATCTGCTGGGGAGCTAGGCTGCTTTAGGGAGCAGAAACGGACTGGACGCTCCTGTGGCTCTGACCGGGGAGGCCTAGAGGGACGTTGGTCGGCTGAGCAGCTGGACCACCTCGAGAGGAAGGTGGCGCTCCCGTCACTCTGGCAGGTACAAAGTAGGCTCTAACCGGGGCGGGTCCAGCTGCTCAGCCGACCAGGAGCGTCGAGTCTGAAGTTTCCCTCAGACATGACCTGGAGCAGTGCTGGTCAGTGCTACGATGAGAGGGGTGTGTAGGACCTCGCAGCTTGTCTTCCTCTGGGACGTGTGTGATATGCAGCCCCATTCGGCTTAGGGATGCAGGGTAAATCGTCTGCATCCTGGGGTGCGCAAATGGTTAATTATCAGCTAATGAGGCAATCCTACCTGTAGCTGGTCAGAAATCTGGCGAAGCGAAGGACCATGAAAAAAACAGCTAGCTGGAACTGGAACTGGTTGGCTTCTGAGCCCTCACCCTCTATGCACTTAATGCTGATTCTGACTTGGGTTCTGACCCTCTACAGGATGTCTGGTAAGAACAAGGTGATGCTTCTCATTTCAGAGTTTTTATCCGTCACCACACAGCCAACAGATTTGCCACTGATCCTCCTTATATGATATATAACTGCACTCTATACTCCTCTGTAAACTGGCCGTTTCTGTATACCCGACGCAAGTCCCACTGATTGATGCTTATTTATAAAACCATCTTAGGCCTCACTCCCCCCTATCTGAGATACCTACTGCAGCTCGCATCCTCCACATACAACACCCGTCCTGCCAGTCACATTCTTAATTAAACCTCTTATGGCTGCAATCATTCTTAAAAATGCAAGTGTCTTACATCCTTCAAAAGATTAGGATCTTGGTAATCAAACTATGTTTTCCGATTTAAAATAGTTATTACAGAGAACAAATTCCATGCTTTTGTTTGAGAAGAGCAATCAACAACAAAAACATTTTCCACCATGACAGTTTTTACACATTCACATCTGAAGGTAAAATGATGACTTATACATTCTGATATCGTGCTCTTATTTCTCTTCCTGAGGGTACCAGTGATCAAATGAAGTGCCGTTTTCTTTGATAAAATAAATGTTTATACCCTAAATCGAAACATTTTGTAACCCATTTGTGCCGTGAATTCCATCTCTATCAATTTTTTTACGGAGCATTCGACGTAATTACACACGGTAAACAATCGTTTATCTAGTCATGGTTCGTTTCAGTGCATTCCTCTGGATGTTTGCAACACAGCCAAACGTCATAGTTTCTTTTGCGGGGAGAATTGACCGAAGTGAGCTGATTTGAAGACAACGATAAATGACTACCTGACGCACCAATAATTTTAGCGAAGCTTCGTTGATTGACTGTATTTCTGCCCAATGACCACTGATCTTCTTGAAATCTAGCTGGCTAGATAGCCAATGAGCTGAGGTAAACGCCAGTATGTAATGGTTTTGGGTTGGACCACCATTCCTTGTTTGTAAATGCACGCGTAACAAACTCCATTCTCGCCTTGACTATCAGAGGAGTTGCTGTGACGCTTGTTATGCGCAACAGTATTTCGGAAAGTTGTATTTTCAACGATTTCATTGAAGACATCATGGTGAATAAATCAGGAAAAGGCGAAGTCAAAGTCTAAAGTGAATGTGAAAAAGTGAAAGTGAGAGATTTTTTTGTTTGAGGAATCTTGGAGTGTTATGATTCAAACAGGAACTGAGGAGCTGTTTCTGCAAGGACAGGACGTTCTGGACGGGTAAGTGCTAATGCCGTTTTATGAAATATAAATATACAATGCTCAAAGAAATAAAGGGAACACTAAAATAACACATCCTAGATCTGAATGAATGAAATATTCTTATTAAATACGTTTCTTCTTTACATAGTTGAATGTGCTGACAACAAAATCACACAAAAATGATCAATGGAAATCAAATTTATCAACCCATGGAGGTCTGGATTTGGAGTCACACTCAAAATTAAAGTGGAAAACCACACTACAGGCTGATCCAACTTTGATGTAATCAAAACACGTCAAAATGAGACTTAGGCTAGACTTAAATTAGGCTCAGTAGTGTGTGTAGCCTCCACGTGCCTGTATGACCTCCCTACAACGCCTGGGCATGCTCCTGATGAGGTGGCGGATGGTCTCCTGAGGGATCTCCTCCCAGACCTGGACTAAAGTATCCATAATTGGCAAACAAATTCATTAAAAATCCTACAAAGTGATTTTCTGAAGAAAAAAATTATGTCATAGTCATAGTTGAAGTGTACCTATGATGAAAATGACAGGCCTCTCATCTTTTTAAGTGGGAGAACTTTCACAATTGGTGGCTGACTAAATCATTTCCCCCCCATTGTATATACTGTATATATTCCATGTCAGATATATATATTTTCCATGTCAGATATATATATTTTCCATTTTTTTATTCAAATGGAATGGAGTAGAACAGCAAACACACACATGACCACTGCGCCTGCTACTCCTCTCCATTTCCATATGAAATAGCCATTGGGTGCTGTTCAGGGGAGGGCAGGCCCACAACAATGGCCGGAGTTGAATGGAACAGCACATCACCTTAGTGACTGTTCCCTCTGCTCTATACAATACATATCTGTTTATTTTATGTGATGATAAAAGGCTCATACAATACAAATATTTTTTTAATGTTTTCTTTCACAGTGATAGCGACTCCGACTGGGAGCCTCCAGTGCCAAGCTAACCGCTCCACCTCTGCCCCCTCTACTCCTGCCTCCAGTGGTGTTCATATGCCACAGTTTATTACTGCAGGCATGACTGTGCCTCAGGGCCAAAAGGGCACAGCATGGAGGCGTCGTTGTGTGCTATGTCGCATGAACTGCACCACTTGTTCAGTTTGCCTCTGCTTTACATCAGAAAGAGACTGCTATGGGACAGGCAGCAAAATATTGTGTAGAGGACTTCCAAAGGGTGTACTGTTTTTTTCATTTATTTTCTAATATATATATATATATATTTTTTTTTTGTGTGAGTTAGAATTGCTTTTTGATATGTTGTATATAGTGATTTGCACTGTTGTATAGGTCATTTCACCAATTCGGCCACATGGGTACATTTGGGCAACTTGTGTGGGACACCTGGGTGACTTCATGCTAAATTTCATGTAGCTCACCCATCCCTGAAGTTATCAGTCTGAAACTTTGCACACCTACAGTTGCTTTCTTGTGTTATCCATCAACATTATCTCCAGCATCCTATCTGACTGTGTGGCTATTCTAGTACATGTGAAAGATGATGCTACAACAATAAAATAACAGAAAACGCATGCTCTTTCTTTCTCTTTTCTTCCACCAGATCTACTGTGTTATATTCTCCTACATTCAATTAACATTTCCACAAACTTCGGAATGTTTCCATTCAAATGATACCAATAATATGCATATCCTTGCCTCTGGGGCTGAGCTACAGGCAATTAGATTACGGTATGTCTTCAGGCAGAAATTGAGAACAAGGGATGCAGCCATAAGATGTTAAAGGTCCCCAAAGCACACACATCCCTAGGTCACTCCTCTTTTCAGTTTGCTACAGCTAGTGACTGTAACGAGCTGCAAAAAAACACTCAAATTGGACAGTTTTATCTCTATCTCTACCTTTAAAGACCCAATCGTGGACACACAAGAAACTAGCTCCCTGCTATACAGAAAATATCTGAGCCCTGAAGCAAGGTTCCAGAAAATTGGAACAGAAATGGCGCTACACCAAACTGGAAGTCTTCCAACTAGCTTGGAAAGACAGTACCGTGCAGTATCGAAGAGCCCTCACTGCTGCTCCTTCATCCTATTTTTCCAACTTAATTGAGGAGAATAGAACAATCCAAAATGTATTTTTGATACTGTCGCAAATATAACTAAAGAGCAGCATTCCCCAAGAGAGGATGGCTTTCACTTCAGCAGTGATAAAGTCATGAACTTTTTTGACGAAAAGATCATTATTATTAAGAAAGCAAATTACAGACTCTTCTTTAAATCTGGGTATTTCTCCTAAACTCAGTTGTCCTGAATCTGCACATCACTGCCAGGACCTAGGATCAAGGGAGACACTCAAGTTTTTTAATACTATATCTCTTGACACATTGATGAAAATAGTCTTGGCCTCTAAACCATCGAGCTGCATACTGGACCCTATTCCAACTAATCTACTGAAAGAGCTGCTTCCTGTGCTTGGCCCTCCTATATTGAATAAAATATACAGCTTCCTATCCACCGGATGTGTACCAAACTCACTAAAAGTGGCAGTAATAAAGCCTCTCTTGAACAAGCTAAAACTTCACCCAGAAAATTTAAAAAACGATTGGCCTATATCGAATCTCCCATTCCTCTCAAAAATGAAAACAATGTATACGAAACGCTTCAGTCTGGTTTTAGACCCCATCATAGCACTGGTACTGAACCTCCTCTTGATGTCATTCAGAAATAATGTTAACTTTCACTGCTATGCGGACGATACACAGCTGTATATTTCGATGAAACATGGTGAAGCCCCACAATTGCCCTCCCTGGAAGCCTGTGTTTCAGACATAAGGAAGTGGATGACGGCAATGTTTTAATTTTAAACTCGGATAAAACAGTGATGCTAGTTCTAGGTCCCAAGAAACAAAGAGATCTTCTGTTGGATCTGACAATTAATATTGATGGTTGTAAAGTCATCTAAAAAAAAACTGTGAAGGACCTCGGCGTTACTCTGGACCCTGATCTCTCTTTTGAAGAAAATATCAAGAATATTTCAAGGACAGCTTTTTCCATTTTTGTAACATTGCAAAAATCTGAAACTTTCTGTCCAAAAATTATGCAGGAAAATGAATCCATGCTTTTGTAACTTCTTGATAAGACTACTGCAAGGCTCTACTTTCCAGCTACCGGGATAAAGAACTAAATAAACTTCAGTTAGTACTAAACACAGCTGCTAGAATCTTGACTAGAACCAAAAAAATTAAAAATATTACTCCAGTGTTTAGCTTCTCTACACTGGCTTCCTTGTTAAGTCTAGCTGCTATGTATACTCCCTCTCCGGCCTCTAGGTCATCAGGTTATCCCACACCTGTCACCATCGTCTCGCGCACCTGCGCCTCATGACACACCTGGACTCCATCACTTCCTTGATTCTCTTCCTTATTTCTGTCACTCCCCAAAATCTGTCACTCCCCTTGGTTCTTTCCTCAGGTGATATTGACTTGGTTTTCATGTCAGTGCGTTGTTTTTGTTTCTTGTTCATATTTATTTTATTTATTAAAACACTCACTCCCTGAACTTGCTTCCTGACTCTCAGCGTACTTGTTACACTAGGGCAGATTTCAAGGTTTTACTGCTAACCTACAAAGCATTACATGGGCTTGCTCCTACCCATCTTTCCGATTTAGTCCTGCTGTACATACCTACGTGTACGCTACAGTCACAAGACGCAGGCCTCCTTACTGTCCCTAGAATTTCTAAGTTAACTTTTTATGGCTGCAGGGGCAGTATTGAGTAGCTTGGATGAAAAGGTGCCCTTTGTAAACGGCCAGCTCCTCAGTCTCAGTTGCTAATATATGCATTATTGCATTCTGCATTCTGAAGTTCATCAAAGGTAAGGAAACATTTATCATGTATTTTCTGGTTTCTGTTGACTACAACATGGTGGCTAATTTGGCAACTGTTCTGAGCTCTGTCTCAGATTATTGCATGGGTTGCTTTTTCCATAAACTTTTTTTGAAATCTGATACAGCGGTTGCATTAAGGAGTGGTATATCTATAATTCCATGTGTATAACTTGTATTATCATCTACATTTATGATGAGTATTTCTGTTGACACAATGTGGCTATGCAAAATCACTTGATGTTTTTGGAACTAGTGAATCTAATACGCCAATGTAAATTTTTTATATAAATATGGACTTTATCAAACAAAACATGCATGTATTGTGTAACATGAAGTCCTATGAGTGTCATCTGATGAAGATAATACAAGGTTAGTGATTAATTTTATATCTAATTCTGCTTTTTGTGAATGCTATATTTCGCTGGAAAATCGCTGTGCTTATTGTGGTTTGGTGGAGACCTAACATAATCGTTTGTAGTGCTTTTGCTGAAAAGCATATTTGAAATCGGACACTTTGGTGGGATTAACAACAAGATGAACTTTAAAATGATATAAGACACATGTATGTTTTAGGAATTGTAATTATGAGGTTTCTGTGTTTTGAATTTGGCGCCCTCTATTTTCACTGGTAGTTGTAATATCGATCCCGTTAGTGGGATAGCAGCCATAACAAGTTAACAGCTGGAGGCAGGACTTTCTCCTGTAGAGCTCAATTTTTATGGAATGGTCTGCCTATCCATGTGAGAGACGCAGACTCGGTCTCAACCTTTAAGTCTTTATTGAAGACTCATCTCTTCAGTAGGTCCTATGATTGAGTGTAGCCTGGCCCAGGGGAGTGAAGGTGAACGGAAAGGCACTGGAGCGACGAACCGCCCTTGCTGTCTCTGCCTGGCCGGTTCCCTTCTCTCCACTGGGATTCTCTGCCTCTAACCCTATTATGGAGGCTGAGTCACTGGCTTACTGGTGCTCTTCCATGCCGCCCCTAGGAGGGCTGTGTCACTTGTGTGGGTTGAGTCACTGACGTGATCTACCTGTCCAGGTTGGCACCCCCCTCGGGCCATGGGAGAGGTCTTCCTGGGCTATACTCGGTCTTGTCTCAGGGTAGTAAGTTGGTGGTTGAAGATATCCCTCTAGTGGTGTGGGGGCTGTGCTTTGGCAAAGTGGGTGGGGTTATATCCTGCCTGGTTGGCCCTGTCCGAGGGTACCGTCAAATAGGGCCACAGTGTCTCCCGACCCCTCCTGTCTCAGCCTCCATTATTTATGCTGCAATAGTTGTGTCGGGGGGCTAGGGTCAGTCTGTTACAGTATATATGGAGTATATCTCATGTCTTATCCGGTGACCTGTGTAAATTTAAGTATGCTCCAGCTAATTCTCTCTCTTTTTCTCACTCTTCTCTCGGAGGACCTGAGCCCTAGGACCATATCTCAGGACTACCTGGCTTGATGACTGTCCCTAGTCCACCTGGTCATGCTGCTGCTCCAGTTTCAACTATTCTGCCTGTGGCTATGAAACCATGACCTGTTCACTGGACGTGCTACCTTGTCCCGGACCTTGCTGTTTTCGACTCTCTCTCTACCGCACCTGCTGTCTCTAACTCTGAACGATCGGCTATGAAAAGCCAACTGACATTTACTGTGCTTGTAGAGGGTGCTGACCTGTTGCACCCTCTACAACCACTGTGATTATTATTATCTGACCCTGCTCATCATCTATGAACGTTTGAACATCTTAGCCATGTTCTGTTATAATCTCCACCCGGCACATCCAGAAGAGGACTGGCCACCCCTCAGAGCCTGGTTCCTCTCTAGGTTTCTTCCTAGGTTCTGGTCTTTCTAGGGAGTTTTTGCTAGTCACCATGCTTCTACATCTGCATTGCTTGCTGTTTGGAGTTTTAGGCTTGGTTTCTGTTCAGCAATTTGTGACATCAGCTGATGTAAAAAGGGCTTTATAAATAAATGTGATTGATTGATTGACTTCTGCTTCGCGTGATGTGCTGTTGTCTGTGCCTAACAATGTTTGTACCATGTTTGTGCTGCTACCATGTTGTGCTGCTGCCATGTTGTTTCGCTACCATGTTGTTTTCATGTTGTGTTGCTGCCATGTTGTGTTGTCTTAGGTCGATATTTATGTAGTGTTGTAGTGTCTCTCTTGTCGTGATGTGTGTTTTGTCCTAAATGTTTTATACCCTGGCCCCGCAGGTAGCCCATCATTATAAATAAGAGTTTGTTCTTGACTTGCCTACTTAAATAAAGGCTAAATAAAAAATTTAACCACACACACACTTTGGTTCTTTAAAATGGATCTTAATTGGAATGACTTGGAATCTTACTTCTTGTGGTAATCTGAATAATGTGTGATCATACATGTTGTGGTTCTATAAGGCAAATACAGTTGAAGTTGGAAGTTTACATACACTTTGGTCGAAGTCATGGGGGAAGTATTCGGAAGTTTGGATGAATGAGGTGCACAAAGTAAACTGCCTTTTACTCAGGCCCGGAAGCTAGGATATGCATATAATTGGTAGTATTGGATAGAAAACACGCTAACGTTTCCAAAACTGTTAAAATAATGTCTGTGAGTATAACATAACTGATATGGCAGGCAGAAACCTGAGGAGAATCCATACGGAATTTTGTTTTTGTTGGGCTCACCACTCATTTAAATGGCTGTCTATGGGAAAAATCAATGGAATACTTCTGAGATTGCAGTTCCTAGGGCTTCCAGTAGATGTCAACAGTCTTAGAAAGAGTTTCAGGCTTGTTTTTTTGAAAAATGAGCTAGAATTTGTAGTTTTTCTAGGTGGCTCCCATTTTGGCAGTAGTATCGATGTGCGCACTTCATTAATTATCTCCGGTAATGAACATACTATTCTCCGTCTTAAATTGTATAGTTTATTTACATATTAGGGTCCCTGAGGATTGAGTAGAATGTTGTTTGACTTGTTTGGACGAAGTTTATGTGTAACTTTTGGGATTCATTTGTATGCATTTTGAAAGAGGGAAACCGGTGGATTACTGAATCAAGGGCACCAACTAAACTGACTTTTTTGGGATATAAAGGACTTTATCGAACAAAACAACTATTTGTTATGTAGCTAGGACCCTTGAGATTGCAAACAGAGGAAGATATTCAAAGGTAAGTGATTTATTGTATGGCTATTTCTGACTTTCGTGATGCCTCTGCTTGTTTGAAAAAATGTTGTAATGCTTTTGTAAGTGGGGTGCTGTCCTCAGATAATCGCATGGTATGCTTTCGCCGTAAAGCCTTTTTGACATCTGACAAAGCGGCTGGATTAACAAGTTAAGCTTTTAAACAATGTAAGACACTTGTATTTCATGAATGTTTAATATTATGAATTTTTGTATTTTGAATTTCGCAATCTGCAATCTACAATTTCACCGGATGTTGGCCAGGTGGGACGCTTACTCGTTTTTCAACCACTTCACAAATTTCTTGTTAACAAACTACAGTTAGGACATCTCCTTTGTGCAGGACACAAGTTATTTTTCAAACAATTGTTTACAGACAGATTATTTCACTTATAATTCACTGTATCACAATTTCAGTGGGTCAGAAGTTGACATAAACTAAGTTGACTGTGCCTTTACACAGCTTGGAAAATTCCAGAAAATGATGTCATTGCTTTAGAAGCTAAACGTTGTTTAGAATCAATCCTCAAGGTGTTTTTCACATATCTATTCGATGATAAATCATTCGTGGCAGTTGTGTTTCTCCTCGGAAGCAAATGGAAAAATACACGCAGCTGGAGATTACGCAATAATTGCGACGGAGGACACCAAGCGAGCACCTGGTAGATGTAGTGTAAAATGGTCAGTCTTCCAATGATATGCCTACAAATACGTCACAATGCTGCAGACACCATGGGGAAACAACAGAAAGTGTAAGCTCATTCTTGGCGCATTCACAGCCATATACTGTAAGGAGACATTGGAACACAGCGCCTTCAGAATCTGGGGCACTTCCTGTTTGAAATTTCATCTTGGCTTTGCGTGTAGCATCAGTTCTGTGGCACTCACAGATAATATCTTTGCAATTTTGGAAACGTCAGAGTGTTTTCTTTCCAAAGCTGTCAATGATATGCATAGTCGAGCATCTTTTCGTGACAAAATATCTTGTTTAAAACGGGAACGTTTTTTTATCCAAAAATTAAAAGAGCGCCCCCTATATCGAAGAAGTTAAGCTGTTTTCTAGTTACATTTATTTAGATTGAGTTTAGTTTATTAATTCAACCATTTTAAAAAACACGCACACATAAAACTTGAAAAAGCCATACATCCACATGAATAAAAACACACAAGAAAGTACCTTTCCCAGCATTATCAATCAATCAAATGTATTTATGAAGCCCTTTTTACATCAGCCGATGTCACAAAGTGCTATATAGAAACCCAGCCTAAAACCCCAAACAGCAAGCAAAGCAGATGTAGAAGCACAGTGGCTAGGAAAAACTCCCTAGAAAGGCAGGAACCTAGGACGTAATCTAGAGAGGGACCAGGCACTACGGGGTGGCCAGTCCTCTTCTGGCTGTGCCGAGTAGAGATTATAACAGAACATGGCCAAGATGTTCAAACGTTCGTAGATGACCAGCAGGGTCAAATAATAATAATCACAGTGGTTGTAGAGGGTGTAACAGGTATGCACCTCAGGAGTAAATATTCAGCTGGCTTTTCATAGACGATTATTCAGAGTTAGAGACAGCAGGTGCTGTAGAGAGAGAGAGTCAAAAATCTCTGGTTAACAGGTCAGGGTTCCATAGAACAGAACAGATTGAAACTGAAGCAACAGCACGGCCAGGTGGACTGGGGACAGCGAGGAGTCATCAGGCCAGCTAGTCCTGAGGCATGGTCCTAGGGCCCAGGTCCTCTGAGAGAAGAGAGAAAGAGAGAGAGAAAAAGAGAGCGAGAGAAAGCGAGCAAGATAGAGAATTAGAGGGAGCATACCTAAATTCACACAGAACACTAGATATGACAGGAGAAATTCTCCAGATAAAACAGACTGATCCTAGCCCCCCAACACAAACAATTGCAGCATAAGTACTGGAGGCTGAGACAGGAAGGGTCAGGAGACACCAACGATACCCCCGGACAGTGCCAACCAGGCAGGATATAACCCCACCCACTTTGCCAAAGCACAGCCCCCACACTTCTAGAGGGATATCTTCAAACCAGCAACTTACTACCCTGAGACAAGACCAAGTATAGCCCACGAAAATCTCCCCTACAGAACCCAAGGGTGGCGCCAACCCGGGCAGGAAGATCACGTCAGAGACTCAACCCACTAAAGTGACGCACCCCTCCTAGGGACGGCATGGAAGAGCACCAGTAAGCCAGTGACTCAGCCCCTGTATAGGGTTAGAGGCAGAGAATCCCAGTGGAGAAACGGGAACCGGCCAGGCAGAGACAGCAAGGGCGGTTCGTCGCTCCAGTGCCTTTCCGTTCACCTTCACTCCCCTGGGCCAGGCTACACTCAATCATAGTACCTACTGAAGAGATGAGTCTTCAATAAAGACTTAAAGGTTGAGACCAAGTCTGAGTCTCTCACATGGATAGGCAGACCATTCCATAAACATGTAGCTCTATAGGAGAAAGTCCTGCCTCCAGCTGTTTGCTTAGAAATTCTAGGGACAATTAGGCCTGCATATCGTGCCCGTAGCGTACATGTAGGTATGTACGGCAGGACCAAATCGGAAAGATAGGTAGGAGCAAGTCCACGTAATGGTTTGTAGGTTAGCAGTAAAACCTTGAAATCAGCACTGGAGTAATATGATCACATTTTTATGTTCTAGTCAAGATTCTAGCAGCCGTGTTTAGCACAAACTGAAGTTTATTTAGTTCTTTATCCGGGTAGCCGGAAAGTAGAGCATTGTAGTAGTCTAATCTAGAAGTGACAAAAGCATGGATTCATTTTTCTGCATCATTTTTGGAAAGAAAGTTCCTAATTTTTGCAATGTTACGTAGAGGGAAAAAAGCTGTATATTTGAGACTGTACACCAACCTAGTCTAATCTGGGACACTAGCCTCAACAGGCAGCCAGTTGAGTTCCTGAAAGCAGCTCCTGCCTATGTGAGTACGTGGACTCACCTTCAATACTATCCTGATCAGCTTATTCTGTGCTATCTGGAGCTTCCCTTTCAGAAGCGTCAATAACGACCCCCAAACCAGGAGTACTAGCGTAGTGAAAATGGCATTGAATGAGGGCAGTGACTAGCACTCTCATGGAGTCCTTACCAAGCAGCTTGGACTTTCTAGTCAAACCCTAGCACTTTAGTGGCCATGCTCACACCTCCAAGCTTTCATCAAGGATGCATCCCAGGTAGCTACCAGAGGTTTTAGTAGTCAGCACCTCGCACCCCAACTCCTCACTGATTTTAAAGAACCTACACAATTTTGGTCTGGACCACAAAATAATTGTCAAGACCCGGTTACGAACTCAGGTCGCCGGTGTGAGAAACAGTCACTTAGCAAACTGAGCCACTAATAGTCGGTAGAACCCAGAAGATGAGGCAGACACAGCAGTACTTGAGATGGTGTTTTAATAAAGTAAAAAGGAAAGTTCAGGCAAAAATATAAATCCACAACGTCAAAAGTAATTCCAAGAGAAAAAGGTAATCCTCCAAGTCAAAAGGTAAATCCACAAGGTGGTAGATACAGAAGGAAAAGATAATCAAAAATAAATAAATGAGACCAAAAACAGAGCACCACAAGCGAGTCCAACTGGAGCAACAAATGTTCACAGCATCACTGGGGCTGGGTGTCAACATTCAAACACAGAGCAAAGAACTGAGGAAAACTAAGGGTTTAAATACATTCAAGGGAAACGAAGCACAAGTGCAAATAATAACTGGAAACAAGGGAAAACAAGAGTCAAAAAGCACAATGGGGGCATCTAGTGGCCAAAACCGGAACAATCCTGGCCAAATCCTGACAACAATTGCCTCAGTTTTACCTAAATGTTAGAGATAATTTATTATCTCCAAGCCATTTGCTAATTGTAGTAAGCTCTGTGCTAAGTATGCTCTCCAACATAGTTTACTTTTGTGAGACACCAGAAGTATAGAGTCATCCACATAAAGGAAAAGAGGGCAAGAACAAGCATATCGTTTATATACAGTAAAAACAGTAGAGGCCCAATCACGCTCCCCTGCGGGATGCCACAACACATTGGTTTTGCATGAGACAGTGAACCATTAACCTCTACTACTTGCTCCCTTCATGACAAATAGAACTTTACCCTGCCTAGAGGGATACCGCTTAACCCCAGTACATCCGGTTTGAAGAGTAGGAGGCAGTGGTTAATTGTATCAAAGGCTGTAGGTCAAGCAGAACCATTCCAAAGAGATTTCCCTCATCAATCTGTTTCCTGATGAAGTCAGTCAAGGAAAGTAGACATGAATCAGTCTAGTATGTTTTTCTAAAATCCAACCGAAAATCAAACATTAGACGTTGTTTGTTGACATATTCATTCATTTGTTAATGTCCAACACTCTCCAGGATCTTTGATGTCATACTGATGATAGCTACAGGCCTATACTTTCCGGGGTCAGGCTTGATCCCCTTCTTATACAGAAGTATAACTTTAGCTTGTTTCATGTCCCTGGGAAAGATGCCTTGTTCAAGAGAGAGATGAACAATATGCGTAATACAAGAGCAATTTCCTCAGCATAATCTCTAAGAAACCTGGAAGGAATAATATCCAGGCCTGTGGCTTTTTGTCATTTAAGCTCTGCTATACTGGTTATTTTGGCTGTTGCTACCTTTGCAAAATAAAAGTAGTTTGGTTGAACCCTTAACTCTTCATAATACTTCTTGACTTGGTCGTTTCCATACAAATCAGAACTGGTGGGCAGCTTGCTAACCAGCTTGCTGGCAACAGAAGGGGAAAAAAAGTTAAATTAATTAGCAACCTCTGCTTTGTCATATACCATCTCCCCCTGATGTTCAGTCCAATACTGTTTGTTTTGTTTTTTGGTAGTACTACTACAGCCTGATAACAGATCAGAGTAGTACTACTACAGCCGAGTTCCTTAAATGATTTCCAAAGCTTTTTAGGGTCATTTTTGTTCTCAATGATTTTATCAGCAAAGTAACCCCTCTTAGCTTCAACCATCCTGCTCTGTGCTTCATTTGTGTGACATTTATTTAGGACAAAATCATGCTGCTCTTGAGAGTTTTTAATTTTCTTAAAGGCCTTATTCCTTGCTTGGATAGATTCTAGAATCTCATGATTAAACCAAGGGCAAGATCTCTGCTTTACCCTGGCCCGTCTAATGGGAGCCATCACATTCACCACATCAAGGAATCTGCATTTAAAGGCTTCCCAGGCACTGTCTACCCCTACACCATCCAGCAAGCACAGGTGACCAGTTAATTTTACCCACTTGCTACCTAAACATTTCAACACAGTATTTTTTGAGTCCTAAAATCCTAAAAATGTTCTGACACTTAAATATATATTTGAAAACCTCCTTGTGCAAAATGTAATAAAATTATCACTGATTCCATAGACAGTTACTCCACTTTGTGATATTTTGGATTTATCAGACACCAATATTGAGGATATCGTACTTTGCACTCTTTCACATACCCTGGTGGGATCTCTGTCTCAGCCTCCAGTATTTATGCTGCAGTACTTTATGTGTCGGGGGGCTAGGGTCAGTTTGTTATATCTGGAGTACTTCTCCTGTCCTATTCGGTGTCCTGTGTGAATTTAAGTGTGCTCTCTCTAATTCTCTCTTTCTCTCTTTCTTTCTCTCTCTCGTTGGACCTGAGCCCTAGGACCATGCCTCAGGACTACCTGACATGATGACTCCTTGCTGTCCCCAGTCCACCTGGCCGTGCTGCTGCTCCAGTTTAAACTGTCCTGCCTTATTATTATTGGACCATGCTGGTCATTTATGAACATTTGAACATCTTGGCCATGTTCTGTTATAATCTCCACCCGGCACAGCCAGAAGAGGACTGGCCACCCCACATAGCCTGGTTCCTCTCTAGGTTTCTTCCTAGGTTTTGGCCTTTCTAGGACTTTTTCCTAGCCACCGTGCTTCTACACCTGCATTGCTTGTTGTTTGGGGTTTTAGGCTGGGTTTCTGTACAGCACTTTGAGATATCAGCTTATATATAAAACACATTTGATTTAATTTGATTTTATAATTTGAGTGACTGATCTACAGAAGTGCATAAATACATGATGGGTTGGGCTCATTTTTGCAGACATCTGTATTGAAATCCCCTAACAAAATGATTTCCTTCACCAGGGAATCATTTCAGTTTGACAGCACAATTTCAAGACCTTCATAGAATCCATTCTGATTGTGCGGCATGTAACACACCCCCAACAAAATTGGCTTGGTTTTGGGAAGGCAGATATCCAGCCAGACAATCTCCAGATCATCGCTTAAATTTGATCTGACGTTATAAGCAATGTCCGATCTTACAAATACACATATCCCCCCATCGTTCTGATCCTTCCTGACATCAGAGTAATTGCAGGGAAACTTAAATCAGTTTTACCAAATTTCTATCAACATGTTAAATGTGCAACAAGAGGGAAAAACATTCTACATCACCTGTACTCCACACACAGAGACGCATACAAAGCTCTCCCTCCATTTGATAAATCCGACCACAACTCTATCCTCCCGATTCCTGCTTACATGCAAAAATGAAAGCAGGAAGCACCAGTGACTTGGTCATATAAAAAGTGGTCAGATGAAGCAGATGCTAAACTACAGGACTGTTTTGCCAGCACAGACATGTTCCGGGACTCTTCCAATGGCATTGAGGAGTACACCACATCAGTCACTGGCTTACACACCCCATACGTACATACCCCAACCAGAAGCCATGGATTACAGGCAACATTCGCACTGAGCTAAAGGGTAGAGCTGCCGCTTTCAAGGTTCGGGACTCTAACCCGGAAGCTTACAAGAAATCCTACTATGCCCTGCGACGAACCATCAAACAGGCAAAGCGTCAACACAGGGCTAAGATTGAATCATACTACACCGGCTCCGATGCTCGTCTTATGTGGAAGGGCTTGAAAACTATTACAGAGTACAAAGAGAAGCACAGCCGTGAGCTGCCCAATGATACAAGCCTACCAGACGAGCTAAATCACTTCTATGCTCGCTTCGATGCAAGCAACACTGAGGCAAACATGAGAGCATCAGCTGTCCCGGCTGACTGTGTGATCATGCTCTCTGTAGCCGACGTGAGCAAGACCTTTAAACAGGTCAACATACACAAAGCTGTGGGGCCAGACGGATTACCAGAACGTGTGCTCCCGGCATGTGCTGACCAACTCGCAGGTGTCTTCACTGATTGAGTCAACATGTTTCAAGCAGACCACCATAGTGGTCCTGTGCCCAAGAACACAAAGGCAACCTGTCTAAATGACTACAGACCCGTAGCACTCATGTCCGTAGCCATGAAGTGATTTGAAAGGCTGGTAATGGCTCACATCAAAACCATTATCCCAGAAACCCTAGACCCACTCCAATTTGCATACCGCCCAAACAGATCCACAGATGATGCAATCTCTATTGCACTCCACACTACCCTTTCCCACCTGGACAAAAGGAACACTTATGTGAGAATGCTATTCATTGACTACAGCTCAGCGTTCAACACCATAGTACCCTCAAAGCCCATCACTAAGCTAAGGATCCTGGGGCTTAACACATCCCTCTGCAACTGGATCCTGGACTTCCTGACGGGCCACCCCCAGGTGGTGAGAGTAGGTAGCAACACATCTGCCACGCTGATCTTCAACACTGGAGCACCCCAGGGGTGCGTACTCAGTCGTGAAGACTCACTACTTTTATAGCCTCGCTACTTTTATAGCCTCGCTACTATTTTTCACTGTCTTTTTACTGTTTGTATTTCTTTACTAACCTATTGTTCAACTAATACCTTTTTTGCACTATTGGTTAGAGCCTGTAAGTAAGCATTTCACTATAACCTGTTGTATTCGGCGCACATGACCAATAAACTTTGATTTGATTTGAATTGCCTATCTCAATTTCTGACTCACAAACAGATGAATCCAAAAAGTCTCTGTGAAACATAAGACACCCACCTCTGATTTGTGAACCAACATGCGTATCTCATCAATCTTCGGTAGTAGACTTCGGACTTGTAAGTTTACAAACTGTATACCTTACTTCCCAAAGGCCTCACTGAATTCCCAATACACTTGTAACTCGCCTCCCGCTTGCACTACCCTCCTCCTGCTGCAACGCCTCCAGTGGCATCTCTGCCGCCTTGGAGCACACCTCCCCAGGTGCTGCTCCGTCATCCTCACCACTGTGTCCACCATCTCTCGCCTCTGGTGGCCTTTGCGCTGCTTATACCCCCCTCCTCTGGTGCGCTCTCTGTCCTAGGTAAGTCCTCTTGTCCCACTCCACCCTCAATGCTCACACACACCGTGGGTACAGCACACCAACAGAAAAGGTACGTTTCATTGACCCCATGACCAAAGCTAGGATCGTTGCATTTTAGATGAATCCCCTGCGAGCATTCCAAACACACCAGAGCTTTGCAGTTATTCTTAACCCAACGTTTACAGGAGGTACATGGTTGCATAGGCCGTTTGGTGTTTGAGGTGAACTGAGGACCAGGGCATTGATGGATATCACCCGATAAGAGAAGCCATAGAGTTATTATAAGATCTCCACCATTAATTTGAGATTTCAGACTGGCCTTCGATGATCGTTTGGGTTTGTGCCAAGGTGTAATGAAAGTTTGGTATATAACATTCCTTCCTAATCTGAAGTGCTGGATGCCATCAAAAGTGTTTGCATGACTGAGAAGTTGCTGAGAATTTACCGTTCTTCCATCTAGATTGCAGATGCAAATATTTACAATGATGTTTAAAACAAACCCATCAAGTAAAAGTGCTGCCACCTTGCCAAACTTGACGTTCGCCATCTTCCTCATACATCCATAACAATGAGCTAATGATGCTCAATTTTTTCCTGGCATAGAAAATGCGCTCGTCAGGATACTATTGTTCAGAGGAGCTAGCCAACAACACAGCTAACACAATCACTTCAAACTGAAGCTGGATAGACTGCAAACCAGCTGCACTTTGTTTCGTTTGACCTTTTTTTCTACTGAGAATTATTTTATATATCCATAAAAATGATGCCAACTGATTCATGATTTTGACTGGCTGAGAAACGCTGCCTGTCTTGTTACGACCCCTGACATGTCATTACTATGGGACAGCTGGAGGTTTATACAAATTTCCACTGTTGAAAACTAAATGTTAGTCTAAAAGAAATGTGAGAATGTCTAGATGCTTTTTATAGTGGAGATCAAGTTTATACAATGCCTGGCTGGGCTGATGAGACAGCGTTTTGGCGCAGTCAGATGGAACAGAGTAAATAGGCATTTTAACTTCATAGATTTAGCCGGTGGTAATTTGTAGAATAGACATCAGCTGGAATGCGGTTTTAATAAAAAAAATATATATAATAATATAGTTTATAATTTTGGCCTTTAAAATTGGCAAAAGGAAAAATAGGCATTTTTGTTTCTTGCTTTGGTTTGAAAAATTCTGAAATTATTAATTTCCTCTTGTTTGGCCTTGCCGAAATGAAATGAAATATTAATTATCAATAAGTAGACAGATCAATTTTCCAATGTCAAGCTTTTTCCAAAAGCCTCATCTCTGATAAAGCAAGCTAAATGACATGTTGTTTGCTTAGCTAGCTAGCTTAATGCCAAATGGATAGGCTACTTTACGTATCTGAATTTACATGAGCAATTGATGTTTACTGATCATGAAAATTCAGTTACTTGCTGTATAATTCTGGTGATAGAGCTAATGTGGATTCTGAAATAATCTGAAATTTGTAGTTCTGACTATGCTCTTCAAGAAGTGTTGATATTAAAACCATAACATTTATTTAATAATCCCTTGAAAACGGCACATAGTTGTCAATGGTTTTAGCAGAGCTGTGGATCTCCTTGCCCCCCAGCAGTCAAATCAAACACTCTGCACCGTATCGTGGCGTTTTATTGGTAACGACCTATATAGAAATAATTACGCTCAAATGTAAAATCCTTCAACCAACGATATAAGTTAATTAATATGACTAAATCAAATCAAACTTTATTTTAAATGCATTTAAAATTGGATTAGATTAAGTCCTATTCTTCAATTTAGATTTTGGGTTGAGATGGAGACGTGAATCCAACATATCAATTATTAATTTATAGCCAAACTGGATATTGAATTGAGTTCCTTTGAAGGTGATGCATCTTCTACTTGGATAGCTCCGTCTGTGTGATTTGGTCTGGCTTTAACTCCATTCTCAACCAAATAATCAAATCAAACTTGAAATGCATTTTAAATGAATTTAGATTTGTTTTAGTCCTATTCTTTAACTTTGATTCTTGGTAGAGATGGAGACGTGAATCCAACATTTAAATTATTAATTTGGAGACAAACTAGAATTAAAGCCAAAATCAGTGGCACAAAGATATATCTCAAATATTGATATTTGAGTTTAGTTAGATTTTTTTACATTGCTTTGACAACCAAACACAATTCAATATAAATTTTGAAATACAGTAAATAGCCTAAAGTTAAGGCAATCTTACAAACTAATTTACAAACGAATGTAACAGTATTTATTCAACCTTAAAATGAGTAAAACATTCATGTCCACATTTGGAGGTCATCCCACTGTAACTTGAAATGTCTTCTTATGTAATCATAGAAAGCGTGCATGTTCAAGATACCTAGCATGCAAATGTCGCAGGTCTGTGGAGATCTTCACAATTGCTATAATGACCTGAGCAGAATCTTGAACACCATTGATTACTTGCACTATGTACTTTTAATGTAATCTCAACAATCCAGGTCATGTGGTTGCTATTAGATGAAGCATATAAATAAAACATATGACATCGTATTACCATTTGAACTATGTTGCGCTTTTAAATGGTTGAAAGTGCAATGATAACAAATTTAGATGGCTACTAAACTAAACAAATCAGACATTGTTTTTCCATTGGAATTTGGTTGTGCCTTTAGATGGTTGAAATCACAGTGATAACACATTGGGAATTCAACATACTGTCTGGCTGTCTTTTTGAGTGGGTGAATAAATGCTGAAATCTCATTGATCAACGTCGCAACCAAATATTACCAAAATGTCCATGTTGAAATTATGTGGTGTGCCCAGTGGGGTATTTTACATCTCTTACATTTCAGTGTGGCCTCATGGGATTTCTATTAATGTGACTCTGTGCAGCCAATGGCAATGTCCGTTTTAGGTATAATGCCGGGAGCCACTTGTGGATTTGACAGCTCTAATGCAGTTCCACATCCGACACCGCCAAAACAACTGCCATGCGGATGTTGGCTAAAGCGGATCTGATTGAACAGAGCCCAAATTGTTCCAAAGACTGGAAGGATGACTCAAAGTATCATGTCATATATGCATACACACACACACACACACACGTGCACATGTGAGCACTATACTGTAATTTACTCTGGATTTTCAAAAACATGCTCACATTTACACCCTTCATGCACACAAGGCAAAGTTATTTCAGGTGGGGCTTGTTGATTATGATCTGATCTTGATATGAGTTTTTCGTCTACTAAATGCTGATATGTCTAACTATTAATCAGTGATTAGAAGTTTTACCCGTCACTGTTAGTCTATGCCAAGTGTGTTTCATTGCTGTTTTGTATTCCACTCCACCCTTAACAGCCGTGTCACCATACGATCCGAGTGGGGCGTTAAGCATTCGCCTCCGGGGTCATACATTTGAAATTGAGTGCTAACTCTGTCCCCGGCTTGCTGAAAGAATGTGCCGATGCATGGGCGGAGCAATTTTATTGACCGATTATGTGACAGCTTTCAAATTAATTGTGGGCGGGGGACGAGTTAGCATTCAATTTCAAATGTACGATTGAGGCCATCTGCACATATTAACATTTGTTTTGTGTTTATTGTTTGAGCGAGCTGAAGATATAGAAAAAATAATAAGACGTATGTGAGATTTCTAGAGTGCTCTTGATTTCAGCAAGCACATAAATTAAGTATATTTCACAAGGATTTGATGAGGTACCACGTTTTATTGAATTTATAAAGGCGAACACATTGTTTAACCGGTGCGGGACAATGACATTGCAAATATATGGCTTCTCAATGCATTCAGAATGTGTGACAATCTATCTTATATGTGCTACACAACTGTAAAAGTCCCCCATCGTCAGTCTCCTCTTATTACCAAGATTTAAGTCTAGATAATCAAAGTCAGCTTGATACCACCAACAGCCTCGTCTCAGACTGACAGGAAAATAGCCATGAAAATGATTTCCCTTATTACCCAACTAGAAAAACACTTAGGTGATCCAAAATGAATAATAATGCAGATACCCTTTACATGTCAAAAATAATAGTAGGAGAGAGCGATTTATTCTGTCTACACTTTGGCTGTGCTGCTGTTCGCCTCAATGCTGACAGACAAAAAACATGTCTGCGAAGAATTAAAGACTTTCATGTTGCTGAGAGCCTATATGACATAAGATTCTGCATCCAAGACTTTACCAATCACAAACTTGACAACATAACTCTTCATTCCCTTTATTGTCATAAAATTGCTTTAGTATGCATTCCCAGTTCTTGGAGATTTTTCAATAGTGTAACAAAATATCGAAGTCTGTATAACTTCAAAGAAAATTGGAGAGGCATGAGGGAAGTGTGGTTTAGTAACGCAATCTTGAGGAGCATTTCGGACATAGCAAGACATGACACAAATGACTCCAAACTGCAAAGCAAATATTTATGGGATCATTCCAGCGATATCACATCTCACTCAGAATGTGGGCTTCACAGCTAAACAATAAGAAGTATAAAACAATACTATTTTCCTCACAATTGTACTTTTAGAGGAAATAAAAAGTATTCAGACTCCTTCCCTTTTTCCAATTTTTTTTAAAGTTACAGCCTTATTCTAAAAATGATTAAATAAAAGCAATTCCTTATCAATCTACACACAATACCCATAATGACAAAGCGAAAACAGACTTTTAGAAATGTTTGCACATGTATTAAAAATAAAGGCAGAAATACCTTATTTACATAAGTTTTCAGACCCTTTGTTATGAGACTCGAAATTGAGCTCAGGTGCATCCTGTTTCCATTGATCATCCTTGAGATGTTTCTACAACTTGTTTGGAGTCGAACTGTGGTAAATTCAATTGATTGGACATGGTTTGGAAAGGCACACACCTGTCTATATAAGGTCCCACAGTTGACAGTGCATATCAGAGCAAAAACTAAGCCATGAGGTTGAAGGAACTGTCGTAGAGCTCAGAGACAGGATTGTGCTGAGGCATAGATCTGGGGAAGGATACCAAAACATTTCTGCAGCATTGAAGGTCCCCAAGAACACAGTGGCCTCTATCATTCTTAAAAATGTAAGAAGTTTGGAAGCACCAAGACTCTTCCTAGAGCTGGCCGCCCGGCCAAACTGAGCGATCAGGGGAGTAGACCTTGGTCAGCGAGGTGACCAAGAACCCGATGGTAGCTCTGATAGAGCTCCAGAGTTCCTCTCTGGAGATGGGAGTATCTTCCAGAAGAACACCCATCTCTGCAGCACTCTACCATTTAGGCCTTTATGGTAGAGTGGCCAGACGGAAGCCACTCCTCAGTAAAAATACATGACAGCCCGGTTTGGAGTTTTCCAAAAGGCACCTAAAGGACTCTCAGACCATGAGAAACAAGATTGTCTGGTCTGATGAACCTAGATTGAACTCTTTGGCCTGAATACCAAGCGTCAAGTCTGGAGGAAAACTAGCACCATCCCTACGGTGAAGCATGGTGGTGGCAGCATCATGTTGTGGGGATGTTTTTCAGTGAAAGGGACTGGGAGACTAGTCAGGATCGAGGGAAAGATGAACAGAGAAAAGTACAGAGAGATCCTTGATGAAAACCTGCTCCAGAGCGCTCAAGACCTCAGACTGGGGTGAAGGTTCACCTTCCAACAGGACAGTGACTCTAAGCACACAGCCAAGAAAACATAGGACTGGCTTCAGGACAAGTCTCTGAATGTTCTTGAGTGGCCCAGCCAGAGTCCGTACTTGAACCTGATCGAACATCTCTGGAGAGACCTGAAAATAGCTGTTCACTGACTCTCCCCATCCAACCTGACAGAACTTGAGAGGATCTGCAGAGAAGAATGGGAGAAACTCCCCAAATACAGACGTGCCAAGCTTATAGCGTCATACCAAAGAAGACTTGAGGCTGTAATCGCTGCCAAAGGTGTTTCAGCAAAGTACTGAGTAAAGAGTCTGAATATTTTGAATCAATTTGAAAAAATATATAAAAACCTGTTTTTGCTTTGTCATTATGGGGTATTATGTGTAGATTGATGAAGGGAAAAAACTATTTAGTCAACATCAGTATAAGGCTGCAATGTAACAAAATGTTGAAAAAGGTCAAGGGGTCTGAATACTTTCCCGAATGCACTGTATAGTGTAGCTAGTTAGCTACCCAGCTAGCCAGCTAACAAGATTTATGCCCAACTTGCTAAGAAATAACAAACTAGCTGTTTGCAGATGTAAGAAAGACAAACTAATAGTGTAATTATAGAACGCTAGTGGATTTATATTAGAAGCAAAGTGAAAACAACATAGGTGTCTGCATTGATCATGCAGACTGAACGCAAGTGACAGGGCTAGGTCTGTGTGGAAAGCGGCATGGAGAGAGAGAGATCGGAGAGAGATGACTCAGGTAGCGAAGTAAACTATAAAAATGGAAATTAAACATGGCCTAACACATTTAACAAACCAAAACGTTCAAATAAAGTGCCTTGCGAAAGTATTCGGCCCCCTTGAACTTTGCGACCTTTTGCCACACTTCAGGCTTCAAACATAAAGATATAAAACTGTATCTTTTTGTGAAGAATCAACAACAAGTGGGACACAATCATGAAGTGGAACGACATTTATTGGATATTTCAAACTTTTTTAACAAATCAAAAACTGAACAATTGGGCGTGCAAAATTATTCAGCCCCTTTACTTTCAGTGCAGCAAACTCTCTCCAGAAGTTCAGTGATGATCTCTGAATGATCCAATGTTGACCTAAATGACTAATGATGATAAATACAATCCACCTGTGTGTAATCAAGTCTCCATATAAATGCACCTGCACTGTGATAGTCTCAGAGGTCCGTTAAAAGCATAGAGAGCATCATGAAGAACAAGGAACACACCAGGCAGGTCCGAGATACTGTTGTGAAGAAGTTTAAAGCCGGATTTGGATACAAAAAGATTTCCCAAGCTTTAAACATCCCAAGGAGCGATAATATTGAAATGGAAGGAGTATCAGACCACTGCAAATCTACCAAGACCTTTAGTGCCTTGCTTGCAAACAGGATGCATGTTTTGGAATATTTGTATTCCGTACAGGATTTCTTCTTTTCACTCTGTCAATTAGGTTAGTATTGTGGAGTAACTACAATGTTGTTGATCTCTCCTCAGTTTTCTCTTATCACAACCATTTTAAACTTGCAAAGGTTTTAAAGTCACCATTGGCCTAATGGTGAAATCCCTTAGCGGATTCTGTCCTCTCTGGCAACTGAGTTAGGAATGACGCATGGGCGCATTGTCATGCTGAAACAAGAAAGGCCTTCCCCAAACTGTTGCCACAAAGTTGGAAGCACAGAATCGTCTAGAATGTCATTGTATGCTGTTGCGTTAAGATTTCTCTACTGGAACTAAGGGGCTTAGCCCAAACCATTAAAAACAGCCCCAGACCATTAATCCTCCTCTACCAAATTTACAGTTGGCACTATGCATTGGGGCAGGTAGCGTTCTCCTGGCATCCGCCAAACCCAGATTAGTCCCTCAGACTACCAGTTGGTGAAGCGTGATTCATCACTCCAGAGAACGCGTTTCCACCCCTCCATAGTCTAATGGCGGGAAGTTATACACCACTCCAGCTGATGCTTGGCATTGCGTATGGTGATCCTCGGCCATGGAAACCTATTTCAAGAAGCCTTGCTTCTATAGGCAGTTTGGAACTCTGTAGTGTGTGTTGCAACCTAGGACAGACTATTTTTTACACGCTTCAGCACTCAGCAGTCCTGTTCTGTGAGCTTGTGTCCTACCACTTCACGGTTGAGCCTTTGTTGCTCATAGATGTTTCCACTTCACAATAGCAGCACTTACGGTTGACCATGGCAGCTCTAGCAGCGCAGAAATCTGATTAACTGACTTGTTGGAGAGGTGGCATCCTATGACGAAAGTCATTGCGCTCTTCAGTATGGGCCATTCTACTGCCAATGTTTGTCTATGAAGATTGCATGGTGGTGTGCTCAATTTTATACACCTGTAAGCAATGGGTGTGGCTGAAACAGCCAAATCCACAAATTTGAAGGGTTGTCCACATACTTTTGGCCATGTAGTGTACCTTAAAAGTTAAAGCTGAGAGTCTGCACTTTAACCTCAGTCATTTCAAATCCCAAAAATGTGTCACTGTCCCAATACTTTTGGAGCTCACTGTATGGCAATGATGCCTCATTTTGAGTAATAAAATGTGAATACGACTTTGTAACAATGTTTCATTTCAGAATATGGATTATAACACGTTGCTTCCTAAACCTGCTGCCTGCTCAAAATGCTTTATCAACAGAGCAGCTTCGCACCTAAATTGTGCATTATAATGCCAGTAGTATGCATAGCCCATGAGGCATTAAAATGTACCTATTATGAAGAGGATATTCATAGAAATGTCAAGATAAGTGTACTGCTAGCCATAAAGTAGTGGTCATCCTTTTTTTCCAAACAGACATCTTTATTGGATAGTTTTATTTAACTATTTTTCAAATCTCTTCATGAAAACAAACAAAAAACAGAAGGAAGGTGTCTATTACAGCTAACAAGAATCTGATTTCACTTCCTTCCAATCTCAGTTCAGGCATCAGCTGAATCCAACAGTTCACAATTTGGTAGAAAACCGTGCAAACAGTGTAGAAAACATTGAGACTTTCAACAGCATCAAACTCAGCACCTGCAACGTTATTTTGCCTTCTTTTCACTGTGGTAAATTATGATGAATATCAAAGTTATGTTCTTCTTGGCTCAAGTGTGAAATACTGCTTAATAATAGATGTCTCGATTCACCTTATGTTTCCTACCACAAATAGCTGCAGTCTATGACATCTAGAAACAGGATTATGTAAGAATTGTCGTAAGTCACATTATACAAGAGAATTGACAAAGCATATTGTTGACAACCTAAACATTCTCCTCTCCGTCTCCTATCACACTTAAATGCTGAAACACACACACGCACACAAATTATTTGGTTTACAGATTCTACATCCAACACTGAAAATACATTTAGAATTTCTTAAATACAATTGTCACTACTTTGTATATTTTCTTTGTGATAAAATCTATAGACTTTCTTTTAAAAATACCAGTCAAATGGAATCACAAAAACAGCATATCAAATATGATCTCTGTGGATGAGGAGGTATTCCCTCGCAGGCAGGTAGTAGACAGACACATAGGGACGGTTTCCCGGACAGTTTCATCTTAATTCTGGACTATAAAGCTTCTCTATTAACCAAGCTTCTTAGTCCAGGACAAAGCTTCATCTGTGTCCGGGAAACCGCCATGTGCTGCCTCAGGAACACTTCTCATAAAAACAATGACATGTCTTAATTCTTGCAAGGCTTCCGGCCCAGACGGCATCCCTAGACGCGTCCTTAGATCATGCGCAGACCAGCTGACATACTCAATCTCTCCCTATCCCAGTCTGCTGTCGCCACTTGCTTCAAGATGTCCACCATTGTTCCTGTAGCCAAGAAAGCAAAGGTAACTGAACTAAAATGACTATTGCCCCGTAGCACTCACTTCTGTCATCATGAAGTGCTTTGAGAGGATAGCTAAGGATCACATCACCTCCACCCTACCTGACAACCTAGACCCATTTACATTTGCTTACCGCCCCAATAGATCCACAGACAATGCAATCGCCATCGCACTGCTCTGTCCCATCATGACAATAGGAATACCTATGTAAGAATGCTGTTCATTGACTATAGCTCAGCATTCAACTCCATAATACCCTCCAAGCTCATCATTAAGCTTGAGACCCTGGGCCTGAACACCGCCCTGTGCAACTGGGTCCTGGACTTCCTGACGGGGCAACCCCAGGTGGTGAAGGTAAGAAACAACACCTCTATTTTGTTGATCCTCAATACTGGGGCCCCACAAGGTTGCGTGCTCAGCCCACTCCTGTACTCCCTATTCACCCATGACTGCGTGGCCACACACGCCTCCAACTCAATCATCAAGTTTGCATCAGGCATAACAGTAGTAGGCTTGATTACCAACAATGACGAGACAGCCTACAGGGAGGTGGTGAGGGCCCTGGGAGATTGGTGCCAGGAAAAATAACCTCTCCCTCCACGTCAACAAAACAAAGAAGCTGATTGTGTACTTCAGGAAACAGCAGAGGCAGCACAAGCCTATCCACATCAATGGAACCGCAGTGGAGAAGGTGGAAGCTTCAAGTTCCTCGGCGTACACATCACTGACAAACTGAAATGGTCCACCCACACAGACAGTGTGATGAAGGCGCAACAGCGCCTCTACAACCTCAGGAGGCTGAAGAAATTTGTCTTGGCCCCTAAAACCCTCACAAACTTTTACAGATGCACAATTGTGAGCATCCTGTCGGGCTGTATCCCCGCCTGGTACGGCAACTGCCCCGCCAGCAACCGCAGGGCTCTGCAGAGGGTAGTGCTGTCTGCCCAAAGCATCACCAGGGGCAAACTACCTGCCCTCCAGGACACCTACAGCACCTCAATATCACAGGAAGGCCAAAAAGATAATCAAGGACATCAACCATCTGAGCCACGGCCTGTTCACCCCGCTATCATCCAGAAGGCGAGGTCAGGTGCATCAAAGCAGCTGGGACAGGGAGACTGAAAAACAGCTTCAAGCTCAAGGCCATTAGACTGTTAAACTAGCCAGCTTCCACCCGGTTACTCAACCCTGCACCTTAGAGGCTGCTACCCTATATACATAGACTTGGAATCACTAGCCACTTTAATATTGGAACACTAGTCACTTTAATAATGTTTACATACTGCTTTACTCATCTCATATGTATTAACTGTATTCTATTCTACTGTATTTTAGTCAATCTAATATTTATATATTTCTTAATTACATTACTTTACTTTTAGATTTGTGTGTATTGTTGTCATGAGACATTAAGGGTTAAATAAACATCATGAACATCATGAATGGAGGTAATTCTTTCAATCTCTTTACTTAGACATGGCTTTGAGTAAAGCCAGTGTGCAGATGACTCAACAATATACACGTCAGCTACTACAACGACTGAAATGACTGCAACACTTAAAGAGCTGCAGTTGGTTTGAGAATGGGTGGCAAGGGATAAGTTAGTCCTACATATTTCAAAAACTAAAAGCATTGTATTTGGGACAAATCATTCACCAAGTCCTAAACCTCAACTACATCTCGTAATGAATAATGTGAAAATTGAGCAATTTGAGGTGACTAAACTGCTTGGAGTAACCCTGGATGGTAAACTGTCATGGTCAAACCATACTGACACAACAGTAGCTAAGACGGGGAGAAGTCTGTCTATCATAAAGTGCTGGGCAGCTTTATTAACAGCACTATCAACAAGGCAGGTCCTACAGGCTCTAGTCTTGTCGCACCTGGACTACTGTTCAGTCGTGTGGTCAGGTGCCACAAAGAGGGACTTAGGAAAATTGCAATTGGCTCAGAACAGGGCAGCACGGCTGGCCCTTGAATGTACACAGAGAGCTAACATTAAATATATGCATGTCAATCTCTTCAGGCTCAGAGTGGAGAAGAGGATGACTATTCCACATCAGGTAACGGATGTAGGCTTGCGTGTGATGCAAGCAGTAGAATCAGATTTAAAAAGATAGAAATACACCTTATGGAATTAGCGGGGACTGTGAAGCAACACCCACATAGGCACAGACACATACACACTATACACACACGTACACATGGATTTTGTGTTGTAGATATGTGGTAGTGGAGTAGGGGCCTGAGGGCACACACTTAGTGTTGTGAAACCTGTTATAAATGTATTCTATTTTTTTTTTAATGTATAACTGCCTTCATTTTTCCAGACCCCAGGAAGAGTAGCTGCTTAATGGGGATCCATAATAAATGCAAATACAAATGACTGTGCTATTGTACCCAGGGGTGACACAACATGGGAATAACACACGTAAGAAACAAACAACTTCCTTTAGCTTCAGTCCCGTCATGCTTGACAAAACACAATCTAATCGCGTCCAGAGAAAATTCTCTGTGATGTACAGAATACAACAAAGGAGAACAAGATGAAAAGGTTTCCATTATGTATTGGGAATGATTGATCTTTGTTACTCTCCTACCCCAATCATGGGTGACCCAATCTTCAAATCCTTTTGAAATTATTTGCGCAAAGGTTTGACCCAGAATCGTTGTAAAGTTTAAATGATTTCAACGGGCGAGTCCAGCTCCATCAACCCCAAAGTCTTGTGCATGCATGCCGTTTAGTAACACACAAGCCTACAATCTGGCAGCCCAATAGAGAGCAATAGTAATGTCGTCTTTTTGTAGGCACTAATAACTCCGCCATGGCTCGTTGGTCAAAGCCTATGGGGAAGTTAATGTTTTTTTTTCATAAACGGAAAAAAATAATTCTGTGGTAAACAGGGGTTCTTATACGTTTTGTTCTATGAGATCATCTTCATCAGCTCACGTCACTTTTTGTGAATTTTGAAGCATTTATATAATCAAAACCAGCACATAAAGGCTTCATAATTCATAGGCGTAAATATTGTGAAAGGCTTATCAGAGCAGACAAACTGGACTACTCGTCTGGGCTCTTTTCCGAGCTCGTTTCCATGGCGACGGCCTCGTAGCAGCGGTCCGCCGCCGCGTGATCTGGCGAGCGGTTCATGGGAAGCTCATAACCTTTCATCGCAGAGCTCACGCGCTTGCGATTGTGAGCGCCTGGCTGGTAGAGCTGCATGGCAGGCCGGTCCTGTATGGAGAGAAAGAGGCAGAAACACAGGAGAGAGATCTCGGTTACAATAACAGCACAAACTCACTGTTAACACAAAATGGGTGCTAAACTATACTATATTTTACTGGACACAGATTGACAAGTCCTGGACTAAAAAGCAATCTCAATGGAGATTCTACATTGCGCTTTCTTTTAATTCCAGAGGCCATATCCTCAAAGCATCTCAGAGTAGAAAATTGGTCTTGAGTCAGTGGTTCCTGCGCCACATTCACAAGCTTTGGGGTTGTAAGAATGTTTTGATGTTTCTATTCAGCACATTTATTGAATATGAAATACAGAAATATCTCATTTACATAAGTATTCAACACCTCTGATACAATACTTTGTAGAATCACCGTTGGCAGCGTTTATAGCTGTGAGTGTTTCTGGGTAAGTCTCTAAGAGCTTTCTACATCTGGATAGTGTTAGAATCACCTTTGGCAGCGTTTATAGCTGTGAGTGTTTCTGGGTAAGTCTCTAAGAGCTTTCTACACCTGGATAGTGTTAGAATCACCTTTGGCAGTGTTTATAGCCGTGAGTGTTTCTGGGTAAGTCTCTAAGAGCTTTCTACATCTGGATAGTGTTAGAATCACCTTTGGCAGCGTTTATAGCTGTGAGTGTTTCTGGGTAAGTCTCTAAGAGCTTTCTACACCTGGATAGTGTTAGAATCACCTTTGGCAGTGTTTATAGCCGTGAGTGTTTCTGGGTAAGTCTCTAAGAGCTTTCTACATCTGGATAGTGTTAGAATCTCCTTTGGCAGCGTTTATAGCTGTGAGTGTTTCTGGGTAAGTCTCTAAGAGCTTTCTACATCTGAATAGTGTTAGAAACACCTTTGGCAGCGTTTATAGCTGTGAGTGTTTCTGGTTAAGTCTCTAAGAGCTTTCTACATCTGGATAGTGTTAGAATCACCTTTGGCAGTGTTTATAGCTGTGAGTGTTTCTGGTTAAGTCTCTAAGAGCTTTCTACACCTGGATAGTGTTAGAATCACCTTTGGCAGTGTTTATAGCTGTGAGTGTTCCTGGTTAAGTCTCTAAGAGCTTTCTACACCTGGATAGTGTTAGAATCACCTTTGGCAGCGTTTATAGCTGTGAGTGTTTCTGGGTAAGTCTCTAAGAGCTTTCCAGATCTGGATAGTGTTAGAAACACCTTTGGCAGTGTTTATAGCTGTGAGTGTTCCTGGTTAAGTCTCTAAGAGCTTTCTACACCTGGATAGTGTTAGAATCACCTTTGGCAGCGTTTATAGCTGTGAGTGTTTCTGGTTAAGTCTCTAAGAGCTTTCCAGATCTGGATAGTGTTAGAAACACCTTTGGCAGCGTTTATAGCTGTGAGTGTTTCTGGTTAAGTCTCTAAGAGCTTTCTACATCTCGATTGTGCAACATTTGCCTATTATTATTCTCCAAATTCTTCAAGCTCTGTCAAATTGGTTGTTGATCATTGCTAGACAACCATTTTCAGGTCTTGCCATAGATTTTCAAGTAGATTCAAGTCAAAACTGTTACTCGGCCACTCAGGAACATTCACTGTCCACTTGATAAGCAACTCTAGTGTAGATTTGGCTTTGTGTTTTAGGTTATTGTCCTGCTGAAAGGTGGAATTCATCTCCCAGTGTCTCATGGAAAGTAGACTGAACCATGATTTCCTATAGGATTTCGTCTGTGCTTAGCTCCATTCCATTTCTCTTTTATCCTGAAAAACTCCCCAGTCCTTAACGATTACAAGCATACCCATAACATGATGCAGCCAACACTATGCTTGAAAATATGGAGAGTGGTACTCAGAAATGTATTGTATTGGATTTGCCCCCAAACATAACACTTTGTATTCAGGACAGAAAGTAAATAGCTTTCCCACATGTCTTGCAGTACTTCAGTGCCTTATTGCAAACAGGATGTTTTGGAATATTTTTGTTCTGTACAGGCTTCCGTCTTTTCATTCTGTCAATTAGGTTAGTATTGTGGAGTAACTACAATGTTGTTGATCCATCCAAATGTTTCTCCTATCACAGCCATTAAACCTTGGAAACAGTTTTAATGTCACCATTGGCCTCATGGTGAAATCGCTGAGTGGTTAGGAAGGATGGCTATAATCTTTGTAGTGACTGGGTGTATTGATACACCATCCAAAGTGTAATTAATAACTTCACCATGTTCAAAGGGATGTTCAGTGTCTTTATTTTTTATTTTTTTTACCCATCGACCAATAGGTGCCCTACTTTGCAGGGCATTGGAAAACCTCCCTGGTCTTTGTGGTTGAATCTGTGTTTGAATTTCACTTCTCAATTGAGTGATCTTTGCAGATTATTACATGTACAGAGATGAGGTAGTCATGCAAAAATAATGTTAAACGCTGTTATTGCACACATAGTGAGTCCAACGTATTATGTGAGTCGTTAAGCACATTTTTACATTTCAACTTATTTAGGCTTGCCATAACAAAGGGGTTGAATACTTATTGACTCAAGACATTTCATCTTTCCATTTATTTGAGAGAAAAATATTTAAAAACACAATTCCACTTTGGCATTATGGGGTATTGTGTGTAATCTATTTCAAATTCAGGCTGTAACACAACAAAATGTGTAAAAATACATGGGGTGTGAATACTGTCTGAAGGCACTGCATAACCACATAGACAGATAAATAGTCACAGATTTTTCATTTTTGATTATTCAATTTCCCCACATCATTCCTCACATCACATCAAGTTATCCCTTTGGAGCGCAATAACACATTGTAAAAAAATAGGCCTAAATTGGCCATGCCTATAAGTTGAGCAATTTAAAGGCATCTAGGGCCTATGTTAATTAACTTTGATTATGTTTAATGAAAATTATAGACCCTTGAAAAGTTTTATGTAACATTATCAGCAAGTGATTTGATGCCAACTGTACTGAAAGGGGACAAAAATAAAATGCAACCTGTCTCGGAGTTTACCGTAAGAGGCCATTGTTTTTTTGTGCTAGTTCTGTATAGTACAATATATTTATTTTAATCTTTGAGAATGGAACTGTCTACACTGAGTGTACAAAACATTAAGAACACCGGCTCTTTCCATGACAAACTAACGAGGTGAATCCAGGTGAAATATATGATCCCTTATTGATGTCACTTGATAAATCCACTTCAATCAGTGTAGATGAAGGGGAGGAAACAGGTTAAAGAAGGATTTTTAAGCATTGAGACAATTGAGAAATGGATTGTGTATGGGTGCCATTCAGAGGGTGTAAGGGTGCCATTCAGAGGGTGAATGGGCAAGAGTTACAGGGTATGGTAGTAGGTGCCAGGGGCACCGGTTTGTGTCAAGAACTGCAACGCTGCTGGGTTTTACACGCTCAACAGTTTTCCGTGTGTATCAAGAATGGTCCACCACCCAAAGGATCTCCAGCCAACTTGACACAACTGTGGGAAGCATTGGAGTCAACATGGGCCACCATCGCTGTGGACTGCTTTGGACTCCTTGTAGAGTCCATGCCCCGCTAAATTGAGGTTGTTCTGGGGGCAAAATGGGGGGTTCAACTCAATATTAGGAAGGTGTTTTTAATGTTTTGTACACTCAATGTATATTCATTTATCTTTATGTCATTGAAAATGGAGCCTCCAAAAGATGCGGTGGGATGCCTTCACTTATTTCAGTAGTAAAGCCGGGTAGTGTACCTGGGTAAAAGAAAAAAAAAATCTCCTAATTTCAACATTTCCATAAAGAGCACACGTTCAACTTAATAAAAACATGTTTTACCATCTCAAGAAAAATACTATAGCAAGTGTTTATTAAGGACCAAATAAAGTAACAGGGTTGATTGTAACAGGGTTCATGATTTAATCTTAAATCAGCCATAAATCCCCTTGTGACAGGGGTAATGGAAGCTTGTTGTGTGCAACAGGGAGGGGCAATTGACTAAATGCAAGCTTCACAAATCAATTGAAATTTGTTAAAACATTTGTAGCCTGTCTTCCGATGTATGGGTAACAGGGGTGATGTGTTTTGTTCGTCCCACTCAGATTTCCACCACAAAACACTAGAAAATGGCCAAAAAGAGTAGAACCAGCTCACCTGCTTTTACACTATGATTCGACAATTATCTGTTCAATGTTTCTATGGAATTTTTAAAAAATGTTTAAAGGAATAGTTTGGCCATATTAAAACAACAGTTCAGTTCACATAAAAGGGTTGACCTTAAAACGAGGGACATTTTGGGGTTAAGCGGGTTACAATGTTCCTAGAAGTAACAGGATGCACAGAGGGAAAGGTCAAAATTCAGAATTTTGGCACTTTAGCAAGTCTTCATTCATATTAAAAATCAGATTTACTGAATTTTCCATGTGGTTTTTATTAAAAGTAACTTAATTTAATATAATTGGCTTTTTAAAGTTCAAATTGGTGCACAATTTCTACTTAAAATGTCAAAGGGACGCAAAACACACTTTTTTTGTGGTACGATCTAACAATAGAAAGGCTACTAGTAAGACTAGTAACCTCACTCACTATAAAAAAACTAGGTGTACTAGCAGATTTTCAAATATGCCACCTATGTAGAAAGGACCAAAGGGTAGAAGAGTAGCTATACATCTATACTTTGGTGCACCATCCCACTACCTTGTGTGCCCCTCCTCATCCCCAATGTAGAAAGGCTAGCTGACTATACCTTGTTTGGCAGAGCCCCTCGTATCTGGTGTGGCCCCTCTGACTGGGACGTCCTTCTGTCCTGATAGGCTAACACGGACTGAGAGACACAGGCCTGGATCAATGGGGGTTACATACAAATATGTCCTATGTCAAGGTATTTATACATGTGAGTTTGTATGTATGTGTGTTATTATGTGTAGTGCACATGTACTGCAATTCTCACTGTTTTTAACACAATGTATGATGACTGTACCTTTGATCATCTTTAGCTTGTAAATCTTTCATCTCGTGGACAATAAAGTTATATTGAAATATACATGTCTCCACTTCCCTGCAACAGTATAGCACTGTCTGTTTGCACAGCTGATGAAACACAGACTAGGTTGTACAAGCAGTGTGACAAGCAGCTGGAAATGTGTGAGGTAGGGTTGTACCGTAAAAAAACAGAATATATCACAACGACATAAAACAACCTTTACTTGAAAATATTTTAAAATCGGTATAACGACTGGATGAAATCCTCAAAGAATTCCAAAGGACTCAAACCTTGCAACAATACTTGTTATATTGTACTTTCAAGAATAATTACACAATAATAAAGGTGTAACCTACTTATATTATCATTGTTCTTTAAATAAAAATCAACCACAAAACAACAACCTACCTCTCTTGCTCACCTTGTCGCTCACCTTGTTCCGGACGCGGTCCTTCCTGCTACCGCCAATGTCCTCTCTGACCTCCTTGCCCACCTTGTCGCACGTGTCGTAGGAGTAGGAGCTGTGGTACTGGCCATCTTTCTTTGCCCGGTCCTGGCAGTAGCCTTTACCCCACTTGGTATCCTCCTTGCACCGCATGGACTTGTCGAACTCGTAGTGGTGGCGCTGTCGTTTCCTCTCCTCGTCTCTTCCTCTGTGGTCTTTGTCTCTCTGCCTGCGGCCGTGCTCCCTCTGCTCCTTATCGCTCTCCATCTGACCCCTAGTGGCAGGAAAGGGAAGCACAGTTAGACTGGTTATGACTAGGGCTGTGACGGTCATTACATTTTGTCAGCTGGTTATTGTCATGCAAAAGCCTGAACTTAGCTGAATGAAATTGTAACGGCAGATCTCCTCTTCGTCTGAAGAAGAGTAAGGATCGGACCAAGATGCAGCGTGGTAAGTGTTCATGATGATTACTTTAATAAATAAACTGAACACTATGAAAAAACAAAACAATAAACGTGAACATGAAATGAAACCAAAACAGTACTGTGTGGCGACAAACACTGACACGGAAACAAACACCCACAAACCAACAGTGAAACCCAGGCTACCTAAGTGTGATTCTCAATCAGAGACAACTAACGACACCTGCCTCTGATTGAGAACCATACTAGGCCGAAACAGAAACCAAACAGACTGCCCACCCCAACTCACGCCCTGACCATACAAAATAAAGACAAAACAAAGGAAATACAGGTCAGAATGTGACAGAAATAGAAAGGAGATTTTTCCCATTCCGGAGAAAGTGTGCATATGTTGTGGCTATGTTGAGTGTAAAAGTGGTCCTATACATTACATTTAGAGTTAGTTGGCAACTTTAGTTGTGAATGATACTTACCTTAGAATGTCATAGAAATAAAAAAACATATGGGGTGCATGATGCGACTACAGGATATTGATGATTTGAGAAAGTCGCAGAAAAAGCTTGCTCTCTGTTCCTCGCCTCAGGCTGCACAACTGTTCTCTCATCAAGTGATCATATTTTCACCCATTAGACTATTCTCAATTGAATCTGGTCTTTACTAATATGTCAAATTAGTCTCAATTTTAGAATGGCCCATTGAGCAGGGACAGGGGGGAAAACACGGCATCCACACTCCAATAGCGAAAAGTGGCCAAGTGTTTTCCCCCCTGTCCGTTTTTCAGTTACGCCGGATAGGCTACTTGGTTAATTGGGTTTTGTAGGGGAGCTAGGCGTAATATGAGCAGCTGAGAAATAAATACAAGAACCCTTATTTCACTCCACATATCAACCACTGTTGGAGGATCATTCACTCGCTACACAACGGGCGATTTTCTGGATGCCACAGGCTCAAACTCTATTCCTGCAGCTACCCAATGCTTCATTTGGGAAACCAAATGAAATCTGTCGGTAACAATGATAGTAACATGTTTTCACAACAACACATATTTCACTGAACTGTTGTCATCCCCTCTGCACGCTTGAGAAAGGAATAAACGAGAGGAGCAGATGGAAACGACTGGTGGTGAGATATTTTGTAGCTAAAAGGTAACGTTAATATGTCAGCCTATTAATTATGAAAAAAAAAAAAATCCCTATTACTAGGCTATTCAAAATCATATACAAATTTACCACAACTGTATGACCCCCTGCACAATCAATGAACCAACAACATCGCCTAGGGGTATACATTCTCTCCTAGACTCCTGGATATACATTTTGGAGTGTAGCATGAGGTAACCCAGACCATCCAGTTTGCATAATAATACAATGTGTTTAATTTTGGAGTAGGCCTAAAGGCTAATTATGTACCAAAGACACATTAAATCAGTTTAGTTGTATGTTCTTCTGCCATGCGTAATATGCAGTAGGCTATGTATTGTATAAAAGCACAATCATTATTTTCATTCAGGGTTTTTTCCCCGAGCTTGGCCTCTTATGCATATGAATAAGCTCTAATACGCATGTGGTTGTTTTGAATTAATCATCACCTTTAGGCTTTGAAACAACATCCGCAACACCTTTAGGCTTTGTTAGGCTTTGAAACAACATCCGCAATGACCGACCATGTTTTTCACTCAGTTTCAACCTGCTGTTGAACTTCTTTCTTCAAATGTATCATCACAGTGGGGTGAGTTTTGAAAGCATGACATTGTTTTGATGATAAGTGTTATGTGATTTTCAATTTCATTTGCATTGATGTCAGAGTGTTTAAAGGGACAATAGACCCCTGAGTACCAGGCCATTAGCCACCTAATGTTCGTTAGGGTACTACCAACACATGACCTGAGTGCATAAAGGGAGATTACCGTGACTCAACAGTCACTGTATAATTTTACTGCGGTCATGACTCATGACTGCCAGTGTGGCGTTAATAAGAACACTGCAACAGTCCTAGATATGACACTGGAGGGGTGTGGTATCAGCTTATGACCAGGCCTTGGCTAGAAACATTGGTTTTGTCACAAAGCTGTAAAGGCTCCAGGTTGGTCAAAGCCAAATGTGGCATCCACTGTGATAAGGATAGAAAACTCACAGTATAGAAGAAATCTCGTCCTTTACCACTAGCTAACTTCAATTTGGGTTTCTCATAACTGAGAAAAACAAAGCATCAGAGACTGATATAAAACAAAAATATCATGAATAGTGCATTAAAAGCTCCTTACGGGTCCTTGATTTCCTTTGACTTCATGTGTCCACTGGGTTTGTCCCACTTGGCCCTCTCTGTGTCCCCACTGTCTCCTTTGTCCTTGAGCCTGTCAGAGTCCACATCATCGTCCCAGTCACTCTTCTTCAGGAGCTGAGGCAAGCCCAAAACACACTTAGTACCCAACAACTACCAACAGTTATTAACAAAACAGTCACTAACTATAAAATCTGGTCACAGCCTTAACTCTGGGTACCGAAATTACTGTCTATCTGACTAATAGTTACGACTAACAAAATCCAGCTCACAAAGAGCTTCCTAAAAGCTTTCATTTGGTGAATGTGCATATACCACTCAAAACGGGACACGTTCCTGAAAACTAGGTGGATGTCGTGCGCCACTAGAGACCCATTTGAACATATATTTTTTTATTTTGATCTAAATGTGTTTTTTTTGGCAGAAATGCCTTCTGGAACATGTGGACTTTCATATGCCTTAATAAAAAACATGCATGCCATCTGTAAATACAAATAAAATTGTTAAATCACGAGCCAAGTCGGTTTAGCCACAGAAAAAGTTGGCAACCTTCCAGCTAGCCATGATTGGCTGAGATAATGAGTGTGTTGGACATGCCAAGAGAGGAGTTCAGATTGGTCTGCCATGTAGCACGCTTCTGTCTATAACATGAGCTGGTCAGTATGGGTAAATATTCCTTTCTAAGATGTCTTTTTTGAAAGATATCACATAATATAACTACATAAATGTTGCTCTCCACTTTCTGAAGGACCGAGTTTTGAAATCAGTGGAATTAGAGTATGATAGCTAAGGAGATGAGGAAATTCTGGCGTTTGTTTGCAAATATGCAGACTGAGTCAAAAAGAGAACACTGAGAAGGCTGTTGTATAAAACACCTTTCTCCGGATTACATCTTCAAACAATTTATTAAAATATATATTTTTTTTTGTACACTGCTCAAAAAAATAAAGGGAACACTTAAACAACACAATGTAACTCCAAGTCAATCACACTTCTGTGAAATCAAACTGTCCACTTAGGAAGCAACACTGATTGACAATAAATTTCACATGCTGTTGTGCAAATGGAAGACACAACAGGTGGAAATTATAGGTAATTAGCAAGACAGCCCCAATAAAGGAGTGGTTCTGCAGGTGATCACCACAGACCACTTCTCAGTTCCTATGCTTCCTGGCTGATGATTTGGTCACTTTTGAATGCTGGCGGTGCTTTCACACTAGTGGTAGCATGAGACGGAGTCTACAACCCACACAAGTGGCTCAGGTAGTGCAGCTCATCCAGGATGGCACATCAATGCGAGCTGTGGCAAGAATGTTTGCTGTGTCTGTCAGCGTAGTGTCCAGAGCATGGAGGCGCTACCAGGATACAGGCCAGTACATCAGGAGACGTGGAGGAGCCCGTAGGAGGGCAACAACCCAGCAGCAGGACCGCTAGCTCAGCCTTTGTGCAAGGAGGAGCAGGAGGAGCACTGCCAGAGCCCTGCAAAATGACCTCCAGCATGCCACAAATGTGCATGTATCTGCTCAAACGGTCAGAAACAGACTCCATGAGGGTGCTATGAGGGCCCGACGTCCACAGGTGGGGGTTGTGCTTACAGCCCAACACCGTGCAGGATGTTTGGCATTTGAGAGAACACCAAGATTGGCAAATACGCCACTAGCGCCCTGTGCTCTTCACAGATGAAAGCAGGTTCACACTGAGCACATGTGACAGACGCGACAGTCTGGAGACGCCGTGGAGAACGTTCTGCTGCCTGCAACATCCTCCAGCATGACCGGTTTGGCGGTGGGTCAGTCATGGTGTGGGGTTGCATTTCTTTGGGGGGCCGCACAGGCCTCCATGTGCTCGCCAGAGGTAGCCTGACTGCCATTAGGTACCGAGATGAGATCCTCAGACCCCTTGTGAGACCATATGCTGGTGCGGTTGGCCCTGGGTTCCTCCTAATGCAAGACAATGCTAGACCTCATGTGGCTGGAGTGTGTCAGCAGTTCCTGCAAGAGGAAGGCATTGATGCTATGGACTGGCCTGCCCGTTCCCCAGACCTGAATCCAATTGAGCACATCTGGGACATCATGTCTCGCTCCATCCACCAACGCCACGTTGCACCACAGACTGTCCAGGAGTTGGCGGATGCTTTAGTCCAGGTCTGGGAGGAGATCCCTCAGGAGACCATCCGCCACCTCATCAGGAGCATGCCCAGGCATTGTAGGGAGGTCATACAGGCACGTGGAGGCCACACACACTACTGAGCCTCATTTTAACCTGTTTTAAGGACATTACATCAAAGTTGGATCAGCCTGTAGTGTGGTTTTCCACTTTAATTTTGAGTGTGACTCCAAATCCAGACCTCCATGGGTTGATAAATTTGATTTCCATTGATAATTTTTGTGTGATTTTGTTGTCAGCACATTCAACTATGTAAAGAAAAAAGTATTTAATAAGAATATTTCATTCATTCAGATCTACGATGTGTTATTTTAGTGTTCCCTTTATTTTTTTGAGCAGTGTATATATATATTTTTCTATATACCCTTTTCTCCCCAATTTCATGGTATCCAATTGCCTTAGACCACTACGCCACTCGATAGACGCAGCTGGTAAATTCGCTCTGGCTATCTACTCCGATTTCAGAACACTCACGTCTGAGTGTGCCAGAGCGCAGAATAACTGACGATTTGTGAACACTCAACACCTGTTGAATATGGCCGGTGTCAGCAAATGTTGGCAAAAAAAACCTTATTTAAATTGTTGCCAACAGCACAGTTGCAGTAACTAACTCTCCGGATAACATAAAAAAGCCTAACCAGCTCTGCTAGAGTTAGAGTGAAAAGCTCTGAATATATGAACGGACAATCTGGCAATGCTCTTAGTTTACGAATACCCAGAGCGCACTCTGAGCACACTCTGGCACCCCAGATTAAATTTACGACACACCCGGTAGGATAAACCAACCTTCAGTCTTGAAATCTTTAGTTGTTTAGTATATGGCCTCACATGTGAATCCTTAAAGTGATGGGTGGGGCTAAAGGTTAGAGGGTGTGAACGATGCTAAATGGGTGTAGACAAAGTTGAGCTCTCCACTAGGTGTACCAAAACATTCAAGGGCCATTTTCTCAAAAGGGAGGTTACAAGTTTATCAACTTTCATAGCAGAATTACGTTAACCATTGTTCCTCAACTGTAGTGTATGATATATCATTTTCTAGCTCTGTGTCTCTACTTTTATCCAATGTAAAAAACACAATATAAAATGTTAGTACATAAGACAGAATCGAATGGGTCGGTCACAAATGTTCTTTGGTTTTAACTTTGTGTCAACAAAACCAGTGACCACCTTGATCTTGATCTCCTTCTCCGATAGTTTCTTCTGTTTATCTGCCTCCTTGCGTTTGCGTCTCTCCTCCTCCCTCCGTTTCCTCTTCTCCTCCTCCCTCTGCCGTTTCTTCTCCAGCTCCCTGCGTCGACGCTCCTCTCTCTTCTCCTCTCTTATCCTCTACAGAGAAATTACATCTTATTTTGAGAGTTGATCTACATCTGGATAGGAGTCCACAAAGGGCAACAGTAATGCATTATTTCTCACTGTTACATTACTCTTACGTGCTTCTCAAGTTTCTTATTCTTGATGTACTCCAGAAGAGGTGTTGTTCTTTTGGCTGAAATTCAATCAGATATAATGTAAAGTCAGATTGATTGATTGCCTGACTTATTGGTTGATAGACAGACAGACTGACTGACTGACTGATCCAATACCTATGAGTTTCTTTGTCTTGGCCTCTATCTCTCCCAGCAGGGTTTCGGGGTTAGCCATGGACTTCTCCTCATCACAGGAGTAGTTCTCCAGAAACCGCCGGTACTCTGGGTCTGCAAGGGGGAGAAGGGTAAGGATGAGTCAAGAAGAGGGAGGATGTCAAATCAGTCACTTTGTTACAAAAGGATGTAGTGGTAAAGAAAAATGTGGGTAAAGATTGAGTTTAAAAGCTCAAGATGACAGGCGGTAACGTTATTGGGTGGGGCCACGCTAATGGTGATTGACATAATAGCTGCGTATCTCTATTCACAAAATAGAAAAGTATAGAAAAGTATGTTACGGTTATCCTTCACTGTATCCCAATTTGCCCAAGATAAAAATACAGATATTTCTGCGCATTTTTACATAGCTGAGTGCCAACTCCACTGTGCTCAGTGCTGCGCTGCCGCTCCCCGCTCCTTGATCATATTGTAAAAAAACTGTTTGAACTATTGCATTCCCTCAGTAGGCTATTAACAAGGTTGAGGAGTAAAGGATTACATGTAATCTGTTACATGTAAGGGATTACAAAAAACTAACAGTAATCTGTTACATTACCAGCAAAAAGATAGTAATCAGATTACACACACTTTTGAAAAACTATATTTTAAAAAACAATTATTAATTTAACCTTTATTTAACTTGGCAAGTCAGTTAAGAACTTAAGAACAAACTCTTATTTGATTTACTTTGAGGATTACTTTTAAATTCAGAAAGGATGTTTGCGAGAAAAAAAAACATATTTGACACTTCTCTGTTTTCTCAATGACATTCAAATCAGCATTGAAAAAAGACGCAAGTTCAAGTTTGTTCCACCTGAGCAAGTTTGACCACAAGTCAGAGACCACTTTGATGACACACCAAATGAGTTTGATGGATCGCTGGAAAAGAGCAGGAATGTGCTTTTGTAGACTACAGTTCAAGCTATGTCTTCCAATGGTGCGACTGCTGTTGGCATCCAAAGATTATCCAACTTGAATAAACGCTTGGAGGTAAGGATGACAGTAGTAGTGTAGTCTACGGCGATACGGATATCACTTATTATTGATATCTACATAGGGCATTGATGTGAATCACACTGCTGCTCTCTCATTTAGCTATTTGCACCTTACAGATTGTGGTTGTTCTGGATGGCTGTTCCCAAATCTAAATGTGTATTTGAACCCAATAATGGTTGAATTCAAGAACTTTACCCTGCCTATCAATCATTGTTTTTTAAACTAGAGGACAGCCAGTGAAAAATGCACTCTTGCAACAGCTGCATAGTGCGGATCCCAGCCTATGGAATAAAAGTGGGGCTTTTATTGCTCAATCTAATTCATGCTGATAAAATAAAAAAATCCATAGGCCTAATGGACACATGCTCAAACTCGCACACTTGTAATAGACTTACAGGGGCAATCTGTAGTTGCTACATCCATTTTTGGATTTAAAAATTATATATATTACACATACACATCCATTGATTCTTGAAGAATAGAACGTAGAAATGCCTCATGAGCTTAGTTCAACTGTCACACTCCACGAGAACCCAACATATAAGCTTATCCAGTGTTTGTAAAACATGGTAAATGTAAACAAACACTGTATAGCCTCATAACAAGGTTAAAACAATAATTTTGATATCATGAGGTATGGTTACATTTCTCCACACCCATCCCTCAGCTTTTCACCAAAACAGAGGCGGGGCACCCCATTTGGTTATTGTTTCATATATTGATTCGGCCTTTAAACAGCTGCATATTATCAAAATATCAACGTTTCACCACCAACAAATAGGTAAACAATAGGCCTATAGCAAATGCCGCATATGGCATTCCTTTTTCACATGTAAATAGCACTTTCAGTAGTGCTCAAACCTGCCATTCCATGAGCGCAGCATTTATTTTTCAACTCGAATCAATGAGCCCAATCAGTCCTCCATGACAACAAAATCATAAACAACAGAGCACGGCTGGTTAATAAGTCCTTAGTTGAAATGACTGGAATTCTGGTAGACTTTGGTTTTTAATGTAAATATCTCATTTAATCGTATTATTATCTGTAGTAGAAAGCGATGGGTTCGAAGAAGCCGACACAACCAACCCATAAAGTACAATTTAACATCCATATACAGCCAGCTTTGAAAACTTTAACATTTATTTATTCTGCAATGTTGTTGTTCAATTGGTAACATACATTTTTGTCTTCTTCTGCCTCTTGATGGGAAAGTAATCTAAAAGTAACTGAATGTAATCTGATTACGTTACTGAGTTTGGGTAATCTAAAAGTTAGGTTACTGATGACAGTTTTGGACAGGTAACTTGTAACTGATTACATATAGAAAGTAACCTACCCAACCCTGGCTATTAAGCATAAGCGCAATTTCCAACAAACTACAAAAATAAAATAAAATTCCAACTTTGCATTACATGCCCCAGTAAGCATAAGCTTGATGTCATGTTCCTTTTGCAGGGGGGAAGTAGGCTACATGTAGCTATTTACATGTTTTACACAGAATAGGCATAAATTCTTGACATGTTCGTACAAACTTTGTTGTCAGTGTTACAAACGTAAGCTTGATACAAACAGGCAGTCTAGCGAATTCATGCTCCTTTTAGCTGCTAAGATACATGCAGCTATTTACTCTTGCCACTATACAGCAGCATACACTGAATGTACAAAGCATTAAGAACACCTTACCCACCCAGCCTACTACCATACCCTGTTCAAAGGCACTTAACTCTTTTGTCTTGCCCATTTACCCTCTGACGGCGTTAGACAACCCCCCTGGTGGAAAGCGGTACCAGCGCCTCCGTATTCCACCCACTCTCGGTGGCGAGGATGCGGAACTCAATGGCGAAGTCAGCCACTGGTCTGAACCCTTGACGGATGTTGAACAGTCGGCTGGCCGCTTCTTGTCCACTGACTGGGTGGTCGATGACTCTTCGCAGTGAAGGCTAATATGGACCTGCAGAATGGTGGCTGCTGTTCCCACGTCAGGGCCTTGCCCGAGAGTAGAGAGATTATGTAAGGTGAGGAATCCCTTGTGTCCTCCTGGGTGGCCATCATATCGCTCAGGGGGCTGGGATCTTGGGTTCCCAGTGCAGTGTTTCTGAAGGAACTATGGAGACACCTGTAGCCCTGTGTGATGAGACTTGGGCATTGGCTCCTCCTGTGTTGGGGTTGGACTGTGGTTGGAGGGAGCCGGTAAGTGCCCGGAGGGTTTCTGATATCTGGAAGAGTTGTTCTTGCTGCCTCCCCAGCAGTGCTCCTTGGTGGGTTACAACATTCTTGATCTGGGTGATCTCTGCTGGGTCCATGTTATTGGCTGAAGCTTGCTGTGACATGGTGAGGTTGGACCCAGGTGCAGAGAAGAGACCAGACGGGGAATCAGTGGTTAACTTCTTGGATATAGGGGGCGCTATTTTAATTTTTGGATGAAAAACGTTCCCGTTTTAAACAAGATATTTTGTCACGAAAAGATGCTCGACTATGCATATAATTGACAGCTTTGGAAAGGAAACACTCTGACGTTTCCAAAACTGCAAAGATATTGTCTGTGAGTGCCACAGAACTGATGTTATAGGCGAAACCCAGATACAAATCCAATCAGGAAGTGCCACATTTTTTTAAACTGCCTCATGCCAATGACTCCTTATATGGCTGTGAAGGAGCTAGGAGTCAGCTTACGTTTTCCCCAAGGTGTCTACAGCATTGTGACGTATTTGTAGGCATATCATTGGAAGATTGACCATAAGAGACTACATCTACCAGGTGGTCGCTTGGTGTCATCCGTTGCAATTATTGCGTAATCTCCAGCTGCAGTATTTTTCCGTTTGCTTCTGATGAGAAGCCAACTGCCACCACTGATAGATTATCAAATAGATATGTGAAAAACACCTTGAGGATTGATTCTAAACAACGTTTGCCATGTTTCTGTCGATATTATGGAGCTAATTTGGAAAAAAGTTTGGCGTTGTAATGACTGAATTTTCTGGGGGTTTTCTTAGCCAAACGTGATGAACAAAACGGAGCGATTTCTCCTACACAAATAATATTTTTGGAAAAACTGAACATTTGCTATCTAACTGAGAGTCTCCTCATTGAAAACATCCAAAGTTCTTCAAAGGTAAATTATTTTATTTGAATGCTTTTCTTGTTTTTGTGAAAATGTGTTGAGTTATTCACAATTTTGAATGAACAAAATGGTTTTATATGTAAGATGGCTAAATAAAGAGCAAAATTTTTTATTATTATTATTTGTGCCCTGGTCAAATAAGAGCTCTTTGTCACTTCTCACGAGCCGGGTTGTGACAAAAACTCACACTAATTTTTATGTTTAATAAATGTATTGTATAGTGTGCAGGCTTACGATGATGGCAAAAAAACAACATTTGAGAGTGCGCTGACCCTGATGCTAGAGGGAGTACGTAGCTGGAGGTTGAGTGTTTGAAGGGGTAAGGGTCTATAAAAAGTTTGTCAACCAGTGTTGCAGAGGAAGGTGTGCTACATACCCAGAGCAGACGGGAAATACCAGGGCTCGCCAGTACAAGGGAGACCCTGACGAGCTGTGCAGTTACCTCCCGGCTACCCAGCCACAGTCTGTCACTACCTGCAACCCTCCACTGGGACAACCGTCAGCACCAGATTCAAGCCTTCGTGGACTCCGGGCCGCAGATAATTGCATTAATCAAGACTTCGCCAGAGAATTACCAATCCCCTTCGTGAAATGTCCCATCCCTCTGCAGATTCAAGCCCTCCTAGGGTACCCCTGGCTAGTGCTACATAACCCACTACTCTCCTGTTCCACGGGACACATACTAGATTGGGGTAAGAACTGTCCCACCAGAGCCTCACCACGTCCCCCTGCATCCAGTGAAGACCAAGATTACTCTGCTCTCCCTCCCGAATACTTCAACCTCCAGAAGGCCTTCAGTAAGAGGCAAGTCACCACCCTCCCTCCTCATCGTCCATACGACTGCGCCGTAGAACGCCTACCCAGCTCCACCCCTCCCTGGGGCCGTCTTTACTCCCTCTCAATCCCTGAAGCTGCAGTCATGGACAATTACATCCGGGAGTTGCTGGAAGGCAGGTTTTATTGGCTCCTCAACACCCAATTCTTCACCAAACTGGACATCGCAACACTTACATTCTGGTGAGAATCAGAGAGGGAGATGAATGGAAAACTGTCTTTATTACCCCTAGTGGCCACTATGAGTATTTAGTCATGCCATTCGGATTATCAAACTCACCGGCAGACTACCAAGCATTGGTTAATGACACTCATAGGGATATGTTTAATCGGTTCTTCTTTGTTTACCTCGATGACATCCTGATCTTCTCCAAGACCCTTCTGGAACAGTTCGTCGGATGGTATTGGAAAGCCTTCTGCTCCCTGTTGGGGGCGTTGGTGAGTCTCTCCTCGGAGTTCCACCCACAGTCAAATGGGCAAACCGAGTGGGCCAACCAGGAGCTGGAGAAGTTCCTCCACTGTTTCGTCTTCACCCAGGCCAGCAACTGGAGCAAGTTCCTCGTCTGGGCGGAGTATGCTCACAACACAGTACCGAGCTGGACTGTCGTCATTTGTGACGGTTTAGGTGAACAAGAGCCCGGAGCGGGGTTCCATCAGGCGAGGCATTCATTTGACGATGTCGCCGCACCTGGATCAGAGTGCGATCTTCCTAGCTCATCTGCCCAACACCAACACCAGGAAAACCGGCACCAAAGGCCTCTTCGGCTCCTCCGTTCGGGTCAACGAGTGTGGTTGTCCACCCATGATCTTCCCTTCAGGGTGCACCCATGGAAGCTCGCTCTACGCTACATAGGACCATTCAAGATCCTGAGTCGCTTCAACCCGGTCACCTATCGTCCCCAGCTTCCCAGGTCTATGAGGGTCTGTCCATCCTTCCATGTCTCCCATCTCAAGCTGGAAGGAACAGTCCCTTCTCTTCCCCCACACCTGCCCCTCCGCCCCCTCGACTTATCGATGGTAGCCCGGTCTACACTGTCCGGTGTCTGTTTGAGGCTCATCGGATCCGAGGCACCCTGCAGTACCTGGTGGATTGGGAGGGCTACGGCCCCGAGAAGCGGCGTGGGTGCCTGCCCGAGACATCCTGGATCCGAGACTCGTTCCGGACTTCAACCAACTGCCTGGTGGTCGCCCTGGCTCCGCAGCTGGGGCCGCTTCTAGAAGGGGGGTACTGTCATGGTTCCACTTGTCACCAGAGGGTGGCAGAAACTGTCCTAGAGACATTAACGACACTCAGGTGTGTCCCATTTACTCGTTATGATTTCCCTGTTAAAAGAGGTGTGTTTTCTGTTGTTCTTTGCTGAAGCTTGAATTGTGTTCCATGTGTGTTTGTCTCCTGAGTGAGTTTTCGAGACTTAGTGTTTGTTGGTTTCCCAGTGTTACTGTGATCCTTCTGTTACTCTTTCTCAGGAAGGTATTGTTTGTCCTTAACCACTGATTCCTCATCTGGTCTCTTCTCTGCACCGGATTCCAACCTCACCATGTCACAGGTTCAGAAGGTGAGTAAAGAGAAAAACGTAAAGGAAGGAGGAGTGTGAGAGCAGCAGCTATGTTAGAAAAACGAATTTGTGCGTAAAATATCACATGCGCAGAACGTGATCTTGATCCTTAGGTTTGAGAAAGAGATTTCCGGATGGGTGGGGCGTGGACGAAAACTCTGTATCCATATCCACAACCTATATTTTATATTTGTGTTATTCAGCAGATGCTGAATCAATGCATGAAGTACAATGAGGGGTCTGAAAACACATACTATACATTTAAAAGGAAGCTTGGGTGCCAGTCTCTGTCTGTCTGTCCCAACGTCTTTTGACAATGAATGCAGAAACAATCAGGTATCCAAGCTGTATGTCTGGATAGTTTCGGATTAGAGACAAGTCCAGCACCTACCTTCTTCAATGCTTCCAGCTTTGGAATCTTTCTTTTTGAGCTTCTTCTTGGAGACTTTCTGAAAGGGGGCAAACTCTACCACAGCTGGGTACTCCTGGCCTGAGCAAATATTGACATAGAGACAGATAATCATTAGACAACACCTGACACACAGATCAAACCATTACCATGGCACCTGTGGCTGTACAAGGATAACCCTCTTGTCTTATGAAAGATTAGAGCACACACACCTACAGAGAGAGAGAGAGAGCCATCATTGTTTGTCACCATAAACAAAATCCCATGGAGCATCACAACAAAACACTGAACACTGACCGTTGGGGATGCTAAAACACATAGCCTAACATATTTATTGAATTATATACTGAACAAAAATATCAACGCAACATGCAAAGTGTCCCATGTTTTATGAGCTGAAATAAAATATTCCATAGACAAAAAGCTTATTTCTCTCAAATGTTTTACAAAAATGTGTTTACATCTCTGTTTGTGAGCATTTCTCCTTTGCCAAGATAATCCATCCACCTGACAGGTGTGGCATATCAAGAAGCTGATTAAACAGCATGATCATTACACAGGTGCACCTTGTGCTTGAGACAATAAAATGTGCAGTTTTGTCACACGTCTCAAGTTTTGATGGAGCGTGAAATTGATATGCTGATTGAAGAAATATCCACCAGAGCTGTTGCCAGGGAATTGAATGTTAATTTCTCTACTATAAACGTCACCAGCCACCCAGACAGCTGATGAAACTGTGGGTTTGCACAACCAAAGAATTTCTTGACAAACTGTCAGAAACCGTCTAAGGGAAGCTCCTCTGAATGCTCGTTACCAGGGTCTTGACCTGACTGCAGTTCGGCGTCATTACCAACTTCAGTGGGCAAATGCTCACCTACGATGGCCACTAGCACACTGGAGATATGTGCTCTTCACGGATATATCATGGTTTCAACTGTACCGGGCAGATGGCGTCCTGTGGACGAGTGGTTTGCTGATGTCAATGTTGTGAACAGAGTGCCCCATGGTAGCGGTGGGGTTATGGTATGGGCAGGCATAAGCTATGAACAATGAACACAATTTTATCAATGGCAATTTGAATGCACAATTTGAATGCAATTTGAATACACTGGAAGCTGTTGAAATTGTTGCATGCAGCGTTTATATTTTTGTTCAGTGTATATATAGCACTATACCACCACCTACTTTCATGTGCTGAAAAACATTCTAACATTGTGTAAACACTAACTGCTAAGCACTAACACATTGGTAATAAGGAATATTTAGGAGAGGTTTCCAGGACACATATTAAGCCTAGTCCTGTACTAAAAAGCAAGCCCAATAGAGAATCTCCATCAAAAATTCATTTTAGTCCAAGACTAGACTGGTGTGTCTGGGAAACTGCCCCATGACGTTTATATTGTAGGTCTATGTGAAAAAGGTACCTTTGTTATCAATGAAAACATAGCCATCAAAGCGGTCTCTGAAGAGCAGGATGTCTTCGGGGTTTCTGAAGTTAATGTAAACTCTGGAGAACAGGTGTGGATAGAGGCTGCGGGAAATGAGCAGGTTATCTTAGAAACTCATTCCACGAGAGGAGCCTATCTAGAGTGTGGGCATAATAGGGTGACTCCATAGGCATGATGATGACATTCTCTTCTCCAGTCCCTGCTTTTAGGTGGTAGCCTAATAATTAGATGGCTGTGCTAGCATCCTTTCTTTGTTTTGGCCAGATAATTTTGAATTTATCCACTCAAGCTGAATAGGTTTCAACAGCAGAGGTTAGGTGAAGTCAATTGTTTGATAGGTTGGGAATGTCAATATCACAATGCAGCATGAATCTGAGAAAAACACTGATCTGTGCTGCCAATCTGGCATTTCGGGCAAATGCCAGATGGGCTAGTCCATTTTAGCGTAGTGGGCCCGTCTAACTTGGGTTTTTTGATAATTAGCCAGTTAATGACGGGCCTCAAGGGGGGACAAAAATGGGCAGGTGTATTTTATATTTATTATGGCTCCCCATTGCCAAGGCAGCAGCTACTCAAAGCTACTCAAAAAAAGTAAGGGGCCTAGACAGCTGCCCTGGGGATTTCCTGATTCTACCTGGATTTTGTTGGAGAGGCTTCCATTAAAGAACACCCTCTATGCAGAGGCCTCGAAGAAAGAAATGGGCCGGTGTGGGGTCCCAATCTGCCCCTGGTAGGCACTCTGTCCCAACACATGGTGTCATTGCATTAAATGTTCTAAATATTCACCTTTGATCAGCAGGGAAAAACTCAAAGTAGTCATAGGATGGAAGAGGACTGAGCTGTTCTTCCAGCTGGTCCTTGGACAGGTTGGGTGGAAGTCGCCTTATTACTACCTGGAACCGAGAAGGACATAAATGCACAAACACAGAATAGTGGGTTGAAATTACACAACAATTGCCAAGACAAAGACATTCAAGGTCATGAGCAAAGTTGGAATGTCTTCTTTATCATAGCCCAAAGGCCGGCAGACAGCAATATTGAGTTTAGTCATCTTACCATCCAAATGCATTGTATGCAGGTCGGTAATACATTTGTATCCCTATTGGATCGTTCGTACCTAAAAAAAATATGTATACATTTAGGCTGCATAGGCTTTGATTTCCTCAACTTAATGGCGATAACCCAGAAAAAAAACGGGGAAAATATGTACACTTTCCTTATGACACACCATTTTCCACCACCATGATAGAGGCTAAATACTAATCCTGGATATTGTGTATCACAATCAGCCAATCAGGTTAAAACTATCAGAACAGGGGTTCTGTTTCTTTTAAGCCCGCTGCGTTAGCAGCGTCACATAAATGTAAATCAAGACTGTACGGTCGTGGCCAAAAGTTTTGAGAATGACACAAATATTAATTTCCACAAAGTTTGCTGTTTCACTGCCTCAGTGTCTTTAAATATTTGTGTTGCTATGGAATACTGAAGTATAATTACAAGCATTTCATAAGTGTCAAAGGCTTTTGAAAATTCCATGAAGTTGATGCAAAGAGTCAATATTTGCAGTGTTGACCCCTTCTTTTTCAAGACCTCTGCAATCTGCCCTGGCATGCTGTCAATTAACTTCTGGTGATGATGGCAGCCCATTCTTGCATAATCAATGCTTAGAATTTGTGGGGTTTTGTTTGTCCACTCGCCTCTTGAGGATTGACTACAAGTTCTCAATGGGATTAAGGTCTGGGGAGTTTCCTGGCCATGGATCCAAAATATCGATGTTTTTGTTCCCCAAGCCACTTAGTTATCACTTTTTCCTTATGGCAAGGTGCTCCATCATGCTGGAAAATACATTGTTTTGTCACCAAACTGTGTGTAGGTACCATTCTTTATTCATGGCTGTGTTCTTAGGCAAAATTGTGAGTGCCCACTCCCTTGGCTGAGAAGCAACCCCACACATGAATGGTCACATGATGCGTTACTGTTGGCATGACACAGGACTGATGGTAGAGCTCACCTTGTCTTCTCCAGGATAAGCTATTTTCCGGATGCACCAAACAATCGGAAAGGGGATTCAGAGAAAATGACTTCAGCAGTCCAATCGTCCTCAGCAGTCCAATCGCTCTACCTTTTGCAGAATATCAGTCTGTCCCTGATGTTTTTCATGGAGAGAAGTGGCTTCTTTGCTGCCCTTATTGACACCAGGCCATCCTCCAAAAGTCTTTGCCTCACTGTGCGTGTAGATGCAATCACACCTGCCTGCTGCCATTCCTGAGCAAGCTCTGTACTGGTGGTGCCCCTTGATGATCCAATAAATAGTTGATTTAGGTGCAATCTTACTGGCAGCAATATCTTTGCCTTTGAAGCTATATTTGTGCAAAGCAATGATGACGGCACGTGTTTCCTTACAGGTAACCATGATTGACAGAGGAAGAACAATGATTCCAAACACCACCCTCCTTTTGAAGCTTCCAGTCTATTATTCGAACTCAGTCAGCATGACAGAGTGACCTCCAGCCTTGTCCTCGTCAACACTCACACCTGTGTTAACGAGAGAATCACTGACATGATGTCAGCTGGTCCTTTTGTGGCAGGGCTGAAATACAGTGGAAATGTTTTTGGGGATTCAGTTAATTTGCATGTCAAAGAGGGGCTTTGCAATTAATTGCAATTCATCTGATCAGTCTTCATAACATTGGAGTATATCAAATCAAATCAAATTTATTTATATAGCCCTTCGTACATCAGCTGATATCTCAAAGTGCTGTACAGAAACCCAGCCTAAAACCCCAAACAGCAAGCAATGCAGGTGTAGAAGCACGGTGGCTAGGAAAAACTCCCTAGAAAGGCCAAAACCTAGGAAGAAACCTAGAGAGGAACCAGGCTATGTGGGGTGGCCAGTCCTCTTCTGGCTGTGCCGGGTGGAGATTATAACAAAACATGGTCAAGATGTTCAAATGTTCATAAATGACCAACATGGTCGAATAATAATAATAAGGCAGAATAGTTATATATGCAAATTGCCATCATACAAACTGAGGCAGCAGACTTTATGATAATTAATATTTGTGTCATTCTCAAAACTTTTGGCCACGACTGTACTCAGGGCAGACCTGGTTGTAGCTAGATATTTGTATATTAGATTAGATGTATTTGCAGTGTACAGTGCTATTCGTAAACTACGAGCTCCAACAGCACAGGCCCAAAAGAGAAGTGAATGAAACAATGATTTAAAATATAAATATTGGTAAATACATACAGTACCAGTCAAAAGTTTGGACAAACCTACTCATTCAAGGGTTTTTCTTGATTTTCACTAATTACTACATTGTAGAATAATAATGAAGACATCACAACTATGAAATAACACATATGGAATCATGTAGTAACCAAAAGTGTTAAGCAAATATTTGAGATTCTTCAAAGTAGTCCTCCTTTGCCTTGATGACAGCTTTGCACATTCTTGGCATTCTCTCAACCAGCTTCATGAGGAAAGATTCAACAGTCTTGAAGTAGTTCCCACATATTCTGAGCACTTGTTGGCTGCTTTCCCTTCACTCAGCATCCAACTCATCCCAAACCATCTCAATTGGGTTGAGGTCGGGTGATTGTGGACGCCAGGTCATCTGATGCAGTACTCCACTCTCCTCCTTGGTCAAATAGCCCTTACACAGCCTGGAGGTGTGTTGGGTCATTATCCTGATGAAAAACAAAAGATAGTCCAACTAAGCACAAACCAGATGGGATGGTGTACTGCTGCAGAAGGCTGTGGTAGCCATGCTGGTTAAGTGTGCCTTGAATTTGAAATAAATCAGTGTCACCAGCAAAGCACCCCCACACCTCCTCCCCCATACTTCACGGTGGGAACCACACATGCAGAGATCATCCGTTCACCTACTCTGTGTCTCACAAAGACACGGGGATTGGAACCAAAAATCTCAAATTTGAACTCTGATTTCCACCGGTCTAAATGTCCATTGCTCGTGTTTCTTGGCCCAAGCAAGTCTCTTCTTATTATTGGTGTCCTTTAGTAATGGTTTCTTTGCAGCAAATTGACCATGAAGAACTGATTCACGCAGTCTCCTCTGAACAGTTGATGTTGCGATGTGTCTGTTACTTGAACTCTGCGAAGCAATCATGTGGGCTGCAATCTGAGGCTGGTAACTCTATTGAACTTATCCTCTGCAGCAGAGGTAGCTCTGGGTCTTCCTTTCCTGTGGTGGTCCTCATGAGAACCAGTTTCATCATAGCGCTTGATGGTTTTTGCGAATGCACTTAAAGAAACTTTCAGTTCTTTACGACATTTCAGTTCCTGACCATGTCGTAAAGTAATGATGGACTGACGTTTCTCTTTGCTTATTTGAGCTGTTCTTGTCATCAAATGGACTTGGTCTTTTACCACAACAACTGATTGGCTCAAACGCATTAAGAAGGAAAGAAATTCCACAAATGAACTTTTAACAAGGCACAACTGTTAATTGAAATGCATTCCAGGTGACTACCTCATGAAGCTAGTTGAGAGAAAGCCAAGTGTGCAAAGCTGTCATCAAGGCAAAGGGTGACTATTTTAATTTGTTTAACACTTTTTTGTTTATTACATGATTCTATGTGTGTTATTTCATAGTTTTGATGTCTTCACTATTATTCTACAATGTAGAAAATAGTAAATGAGTAGGTGTGTCCAAACTTTTGTTTGTCCATTGTGGGGGCAGGGTAAATGCCAATGGAGGGGGCGGTAGGTAGCCTAGTGGTAGTCTAGTGGTGGCTTTTCAGCAGCCTGATGATCTGGGGCAGAAACTATTGGCCAGTCTTACAGTTGTTGTAATGCTCCTATAATCAAAATAAAATAAAATTGTATTGGTCACATACACATATTTAGCAGATGTTATTGCAGGTGTATCGAAATGCTTGTGTTCCTACCTCTAACAGTGCAGTAGTATCTAACAATTCATAACAATATACACATCTAAAAGTAAAAGAATGGAATTAAGAAATATATCTATATTAGGAGAAATATTGGAGTGGCATTGACTAAAATACAGTAGAATAGAATATAGTATATGAGATGAGTACAGCAGTACGTAAACATTAAAGTGACTAGTGTTCCACGTCTGAGTGATGGAAGCAGGGAGAGGTGGTAATGTTGCCTACCTTCACCACCTGTTTGAGTCGTGTCAAAGAAAGCGTAGCATTTTAGCTAATTCGAACCTTTTTCCTAATCTTAACCTAATTCCACTAGCTTGCCATGTAAATTCTCCTCACCTGCTATGAAAAGTAATTTCTGCTAGTCAAAACTGGCAGACCTGCCCTCAGAACAGTCTTGGTTTCTACTAAAGCGATACAGTGCTGTGTCAGAGAGGAATATGCCAAGCGAGTGGGATACCTGGACCCAAAATTTGTCTTCTCCAGCAGGTGCCGTTCATTCTTTTTTTTCACTCACCAAGCAAGGAATATTTGTATGGAGGTGAAGGAGAAAGTGTTGAATTTAGTTAACAAAAAAATGTCATGGGTTATTTGCTACGAGTGGCTTATTTGATCTAACAGAAGTTTGGGAATGATTAGGTTGCTAGAATTATACTGAAATCAGTAGGACATGTGACAACCCAGCCAAAAACCCAGCCAAAAACCCAGCCAAAAACCAAAAAGCAATTTTTTCTGGAATTTTTACGATATAGCCAATTTCGACTTTGTGTCTTGATGGGTCCACCAGATCTGACATTCCGAGATCCAACCCAGGGACCCGAGCCGGTCCGGATCCAAAATGCTTAGTTTTGTCTCGGATCTGGGTCGGGTCTGACATAATTGTCAGGGGTCTCCGTCTGTGCAATTAAAAATGTATTTACCGACTGAACACAATTTGACCCATTCTCTGTTAATTAAATGTGTGACTGAGGTGATGAGAACTGTGTGAGCTTGTTATGACTAGCTATTTCAGGGCAGGCGGAGTACCTGCTACACAGAAAAGTGTAATTTTGGAGAAATGTGTAAAAGTCTGTGTAAAAGATTTGCGGCCCTTCTGTACAGTCAGTTACACATGCATTACGATGCATTTTATTGATAAGGAGTGGGAGGCAAGGATCTCTCTGTACTTTGTTCTGCTCAACTTTCCCTCGATCATGACTAGTCTCCCAGTCCCTGCCGCTGAGAGAATCTCGTTTCTCATGGTCTGAGAGACCTTTAGGTGCCTTTTGGCAAACTCCAAATGGGCTGTTCTGCCTTTTACTGAGGAGTGGCTTCCGTCTGGCCACTCTACTATAAGGCCTGATTGGCAGAGTGCTGCAGAGATGGTGGTCTTTCTGGAAGGTTCTCCCATGTCCTCTGTCAGAGTGACCACCGAATCCTGTGTCACCTCCCTGACCAAGGTCCTTCTCCCCCGATTGCTCAGTTTGGACTGGTGGCAGCTCTAATGAGAGTCTTGGTGGTTCCAAACTTCTTCCATTTAAGAATGATGCGAGGCCACTGTGTTCTTGGGAACCTTCAATGATGCAGAAATGTTTTGGGACCCTTCCCCACATCTGTGCCTCAACACAATCCTGTCTCGGAGCTCTATGGACAATTTCTTCGACCTCATGGCTTTGTTTTTGCTCTGACATGCACTGTCAACTGTGGGACCTTATAAAGACGGGTGTGTGCCTTTCCAAATCATGTCCAATCAACTGAATTTACCACAGGTTGACTCCAATCAAGTTGTAGAAACATCAAGGATGATCAATGGAAACAGGATGCACCTGATCTCAATTGAGTCTTATTGCAAAGGAATACTTATGTAAATAAGGTATGTTATTTTTAAGGCTTTAACATAACAAAATGTGTAAAGTCAAGGGGTCAGAATGCACTTTACCTCTAGGCAGTATTTTCTACGGCCCTATTTTAGAGGGAAAGTTCACCCAAATTAAGTCATTATTTACATGTTGGTTTCATATGGAAAGGAGAGACTGCAATCCATCCTATGGTTAGCCACTGCCACCAACCATTAATATTAGCATGTTCTAACCAAAAAAACTGTAATTCAATGTCACCCAGTTAGAAAACTCTAAATCCCATGCCCAAATAATCTCAAAGTAATTCAAAGTAGCTCAAATGTAAAAGAATCCCAAACACACCTGACCTGTGACTTGTATTTATTTATTCCAACCTGGTCATGGGCCTAAGCCATGTGACAATATATACAATTGCAGGAAATGAGCTTTAAAACAAATATATTTTTTTTCATAGGAGGGGGACCCCGGACCCCCGGTTAGGGGTGGAGCCAGTGAAATAGCCATTTTCTAAAGTTAGCCACCTCCGGAAAAGTACACATTTTCCCGTCTTCTCGACATTAAATAAAGTTAAGGACAAAATCGAAGTCTATGCAGCCTGAATGGAGAATGTTGTAGGCACAAACAGGTCGACGAGGAATACTAATGTATTGCCGGCAATATACAATGCATTTGGACGTTAAGGTACGACTCAATATCGCCATCTGCCGGCAGTTGGGCCATTTGTATTACTGAATTCTACACTGCGTTTCGGAGGTTGTTTTACGACATAAGGACGACATGTTCATATCTAGTAATAATCAACTTCCGTTGCCTTTGACAGGTAGCCCCAAATACAGTCAACAAAACACAAGTGTGCGCTTGTTTCCAGGCGCTGGTCATTGAATTGAATCTTTGGGCACCGGTGCAGAATACTTTTGCCTTTTTATCAACATAGCATAAGCTACAGTAAATAGCTTTACATGCATACACCTACGACAGTATTTTGGCAAATTACAGCTATATTGCTGTGCACAAACATGCATACATCAGATCTGTTGTTGACATACAGTATATTGAATGCGCCTGTCAATGCAGATCGTTGCATGGCTACGCATCCTTCTCGCGTTCGCTGTCTGTGGTGCTGATTATCTTGCTCCTCATTTCTGCGATCGATAGCAATAACAAACCCACCATCAGTGCTCTGCCTACCTTAGTAAAGACCTCCTTCTTCTCTTCTTTCTGCTTTGAGTTGACGGAGACGGCGTCCTGTCCCCTCGGAATATCTCTGAATTGTATTTCGACGACACTTTCCTCCCTGCCCCCGGTCATTTGGTCCGTTTCAGACCTCATATTTCTCCCTCTCCTGTGGAAGTCATTTTCCCCTCGCGAGAGTTCCAAGCTGAAGAGCTCTGCTAGAGCTGGTGCTGCTGTGTTTATGCGGTGCGCTATCTTCTCGGTAATCACACACCATTCACGCAAATTATTTACGTATGTTTTGCATGAAAAAAAAGGCCTATTGGAAAACACCTTGTTCATATAATAAGGACGACCTGTCCCAAAATAAAAATGATTTGGTTCAATTAATTCTGCTACAATAGTTTATCATTAAACAGTCTACAGGTCTGAGCTGCGAATAGGCGTATAATATTTTGATTGGCTGGTCGGTGGTGTGCTGATTAGTGAGAGAGTAGTGTATCGAGCCTTATAAAACCGTCACAACAGAAGTTAAACGTGATCACCTGTGTTTTATGTAGATCTCCAAACTATGAGGTTGAAACCGATCACTGCCTGCACCTGCCGGCCCATCCAACATCACTACTCTGGACGGTTCTGACTTAGAATATATGGACAACTACAAATACCTAGGTGTCTGGTTAGACTGTAAACTCTCCTTCCAGACTCACATTAAACATCCTCAATCCAAAGTTAACACTTATCTCCCTCACTAGCTTTAAGCACCAACTGTCAGAGCAGCTCATAGATTACTGCACCATAGCCCACCTATAATTTAGCCCAAACAACTACCTATTTCCCTACTGTATTTAATTTATTTTGCTCCCCATTATTTCTCTTTACCTTGCACATTCTTCCACTGCAAATCAACCATTCCAGTGTTTTACTTGCTATATTGTATTTACTTTGCCACCATGGCCTTTTAAAAAAAAAAAATTACTTTACCTCCCTTATCTCACCTCATTTGTTCACATTGTATTATTACTTATTTTTCTACTGTATTGATTTACTCCATGTGTAACTCTGTTGTTGTATGTGTCAAACTGCTTTGCTTTATCTTGGCCAGGTCGCAATTGTAAATGAGAACTTGTTCTCAAGTTGCCTACCTGGTTAAATAAAGGTGAAATAAAATAAATACAACAATTGTGAAAATTGATGATAAGGCCATTCTAGTGTACGAGCTATTTGAAAATACCATCTGAAATGTTCAGCCTGTTTTGGTGGGTTGGCAGCCTGGTTTCATAGACTAGACCTAACATAGTAAAATGTAAATCCGGGACACACAAATTAGTATGATATGTAACCATACCAAATGTAACATAAAACCGGTTACTTAAGGCAAACACGAAAGTAGGGTCGTTGGTCTGGGTGAGTGTATAACACAAACGTCTAACAACCCAAATGTTGCGTGGTCAAATCTCATCACGGAACACTTTTAGCTAATTAGCAAATACTTACTACTTTTTAGCTATTTTCCAACTATTTAGCATGTTAGCTAACCCTTCCCCTAACCTAGCTAACATTAGCCACCTAGCTAACGTTATCATTATCCACCTAGCTAACATTAGACACAACACATTGTAATTCGTAACATATCATATGAAATGGATGGATATAAAGACATAATTACAATACGAAACATATCATATTACATTTACTCGAGTCCAGGTTGGGGATGGAGCTTTGACCTCCCAGTAGTTTACGGTCTGACCTCACCAGGCAGTAAAATTAGTTAATAGACCAATAAGAGAGTTCCAAACCTATTTGCCAATAACAGATCGTTTTCAGGTTTCCCTCTCACAGACAGTCCTAGTAAAATTATTGCTTGATACATTGCTCTTGCTAAGAAGCTATTTGTTTCTTTTAGACCATTTTGATAGTTTTCAAACTCAGTAAGGGACTTAATTGTTACCCAGAAATTATTTGATATTGAAGTAAAAACGGCTACATGGGGCCTTTAATAAAGTGTTTTAAGAAATGCTGTGTCCTTTCCCGGGACATTCTTGGCAATGAAGGATAACGTCAGTGACATTCATAAGGGAAATCAACATTCTCAAAGTTCTTCAGAAACTACTTTTCTTGAGATCTGGACCTCAGTGCGCCAACCACGCACTTCATTTTGCTTGCAGAGTCCTATAGTATAGACGCAAATCTGTCTCCGCAGATTGTCCGTCACCTCTAGCCGCATGTGGGAGTCTCATCCCCGTCAGAGTCGCTGTCTCTCTCGCTGCAGCTTGGCTTGAGGATAGAGTGTGGCAGGCAGAGCGGGCTGGCGGTGGTTGCAGTGGTGAAAGTGCTCCACGCGTCCGGGCTAGAAGGCTGGCTTAAAGATCGCCCATGGCTGTCACGGTACGGAACTGCATAGAGGAGATGAACAGTAATGACTATAGCAAAGTGACCACTCACAGGTGTCTGCACTGGCAATTAATTGACATTCATCTGTCCGAGCCTTTTAACTGGACTTTATTTGAGCTACTAATACCTTAACACATCAGCCCAAGCCTGAACACTATATATTTTAAGCCACCACTAAATTACAATTAACAATGCTGCAATACAAAATAGGCTACATTATCCCCTTACAATGCTCTGTAAGTACTTTGAGATACCATGAGAAGAATCAACATGTTACTGGTGGCTACTTATAGTATAGTGCCCCATTATATATACTTTATTTCCCCAAACCTTCAGATAAAGTCATTGAGTGACAATCCTCTCACCACTGAGGAAGGTCTGTTTGCCGCTGCTGGTCTCCACACAGAGCTGAGGCGAGGGTCTCTTCGGGGTAGACACGGAACTCTTGAGACTGGGGACAAAGGTGGAGCAGGTGTCCAAGTCCCGACACACCCTGTCCTGGGTGTAGGTGATGGAGGACTTAGACGGAGTGCAGCCCATCACTACCCCTTCTGCTTGCTGCTGCTATACTCCATGAGGAAAGGAGCACTCTACTGCACGTGTTCTGCTGAGAGACTGAGTGGGGGAGGAGAGAGGGTGAAAGAGAGAGAGGGAGGCTAGTAGAGTGCAGTGGGTGAGTGTTGTGTGTATGTATGAGAGGGGGATAAGTGGAGTAGGTGAGTGGGAACTCTGGTGGTTGTCAGGGGCGCAGCTAGAATCCTTGCTTTAGTTGTCAGGAAGGTGATCGATAGTAACCAGCCCTCATTTGAAGCAGCACAAGGAGAAATATCAGAAATGAAACATCACTCCTCCCCTCCATCTGACCTTTAAAGTGTGTATTTGACGTTTTGCCTTGGTTCTTCAAAAAGACAGCGTCACAAAGACCCCCAAAACGTGCTTTTCTCTATTACATGGCTGTGTGAGTAGACTTGAGCACTATATCCTGACAGCTCTTGAGATGTAAAACAAACACACTGAGCATTACTTTCGACGATGGTGAGGAAGTGGTTAAGTAGGGACCAAATAAGGGCATGGTACGCTTTGTGACAATCATTGGGCTTGGCTGCTTGAAATGAATGGAAATCTGACTGCCCACTTGGTTGATCGACCAAGATCATTACTTGGAACAGGAACCATTGATTTAGTTTCTATTCGATTCCATTATGCATTTGTCTCGGTCCTAACTTCTGTTTGTGCATCTCTGCGGAACTCCCATCAACCATTATTTATGAAACGGAAGTTCAAGGGGGCTGTGCATAATGTGTAGTGCGTCGACTTAAAATGAGATCGAGTTTCTACCATCAAATTGATGTAGCCATGTAGGTGTTGCATAATTACACAATATTGATAACGCAAATAGGTTGACACGATGTACTGTATAATTACCATATCAATAACACTAGGGGAAGATTAAAATACTGGGGGTCTGTTGACAAACTTCACCTCTCAATGCTTTGTATTTTCATGACTGACATACCTGAGTGTTATTACACAAGCATTTTTGTTTAGGAATTTAACAGTTAAACTCAAGGGACAATTGATAACATGAGATCATCTCCCTCTCAACACTTTCGAGTATTACTATCAAGAGACAAAGCTTGCCAGGATTACAATGATCACAGAAATAAGTATAAAAAGAAATGCATGGTTTATTGTAGGAATTACCAACAATATTTTCATCAAAATGTTCTGGCATTCAGACAGTTTTGTTTATTCAAAGTAAAAATCCACAGGTAAGCATCCCACATGTTCCTGGTAGGAGGCAGGGATACGGGGCACAGTCAGTTGGAGCTCAAAAGGTGTTGCGGCTGCATTAATTCCGTTCAGTCAAGCATCCGAGGACAATGTCTCTGCTTTCCCCACTTCTTCAACAAACTACCTACCTGAGGCCCTATTCCAAACCAATCACTCACCCCACATCCCTGGGCCCTTGGGAATCTGAAAGGACTGGATTACTGGGAGCGATATTAATTCAGCCGCAAAAAAA